>NC_077234.1:58401809-58701809 GCF_027887165.1 Monodelphis domestica
TACAGTGAAAGCCCTTTCATTTTATCTTTAAGTGAAAAAAATTGCATACCTTTTTTATTCATTTAGCTTGACCTCCCAATTTTCCCTCAAAAGCTTCAGTTAGTTCATTTTCCCTTCCCTGACTACTCAGCCAATGTGATCTTTCTAGGCAGATTTAAAGTAACATATGGGCTCCAGGTTTGAAGCTTCATTGGTTTGTTCAGTCATTCTCCAATTGGTGGGCATCCCTTCAATGCCTACTTTATCATCACAAAAAGAACTAGTATAGATGTTTTTATACATACAGGCCCTTTTCCTTTTGCTTTAATCTCTTTGGTATAATACTTAGGAAAGGTGTTTCTGGGTCAAAGGGTATGCACAGTTTTATAGCCTTGTGGACATAGTTCCAAAGTTCATAATTCCAATAACAGTGTATTAGGGCCCAAAATTTTCCAAGTTCTTTCCAGCATTTCTTTTCCTTTTCTGTCATAATAGCCAATCTAATACAGGTGAGGTAGTATCTCAGAGTTAATTTTAATTTCTCTATTCATTAATGGTGTGGAACATTTTTTCATGTGACTTGGTAGCTTTTATTTCTTCTTCTGAAAATTACCTGTTCGTGTCCTTTGACTTTTCTCAGTTGGGGCATGGTGCTTATTTTTATCAGTTTGGCTCATATTCTTATATTTGAGAAATGAGACGTTTATCGGAGAAACTTAATGTGATTTTTTTTCTCAGTTTTCCACATTGCTTCTAGTTTTAGCTACATTGGTTTTGTTTTTGCACAAAGTTTTAATTTCCTGCAGTCACTTCATTTCCTATGAACCTCTCAAATCTTTTGTTCATGAACCTCTTCCCTTTTCAATAGGTCTGACAGGTAGTTTCTTTCTTCCATGCTGCCTTCTCACTTTATGTCTAAATCATTTACCAATTTTGGTCATAGGGTGTGTGATGTTGTGAGATCCAGTTTCTGCCAGACTGCTTTCTAATTTTCTCAGCAGTTCTTGTCAGATAATGAGTTTTATCCCTCAAAGCTTGGATCACTAGATTATTGTGTTCGTTTACTCACTACTCTTTATTTCTTAGCCAGTCCTAGATTGTTTTTAAGATTAC
Organism: Monodelphis domestica; assembly: GCF_027887165.1. Classification (NCBI taxonomy): domain Eukaryota; kingdom Metazoa; phylum Chordata; class Mammalia; order Didelphimorphia; family Didelphidae; genus Monodelphis; species Monodelphis domestica. The sequence continues at coordinate 58,402,902 of NC_077234.1, forward strand.
TGTTTTGTGGTATTGTTTGAAGTCTGGTACTGCTAGACTGCCTTCCTTCACATTTTGTTGATTGTCATTTTTATTTTATTGACTTAGCCTACCCATGAGCAATTAATATGTCTTCCCTGTTTAGATGTATTAAACTTTAGATGTTTTGTAGCTCCGGGGGTAGAATCTCAAGTCTTCTATATTGTCTGTAGTTATTTTAAAATGGAATTTCTCTTTCTTCCTGTTAGATTTTATTGTTAATGAAAAGAAATGCTAGTGATTTCTATGGACCTATTTGTTTTTTTACCCTAAAACTTTGCTAAAATTGTTAATTGTTTTGAACAGTTTTTTAGATTGTATGCTTCTTAAGGACATTTCTCTTTGAACTGAACCCAAAAAGTAATTTTGGTGTTTTAGACATGAAAAGCACAGACTTCTTTTTTAAGGATTGTAGAGTCATTTAATGCTTCATTTAAAACTTTTTTTTATCATATTGGAATCTCCCTAAAATTTCTAGACTGTTTCAAGGATTTATTTTCAGTTTAAGGATAGTAGTTCAAATCTGGCCTCAGACAATTACTTAATTCGAATGACCCTTGGTGAATTGCTTGACTCTTCCTTGGTTTCCTCATCTATAAAATGAACTGGAGAAGGAAAATGATAGACCTTGTCAAGAAAACTCCAGACAGAGTCACAAAGAGTCAGATATGACTGAACAATAGTAGAAGGAGAACATCTATTTAGGCCAAAACAAGTTTAGAAGTATCCAAGGCTAGGAAAAGGTTAATGAGAGGTTCTGAGTACTATGGGGTGTTCTCAGGCAGCATTTTGTTAGACTCCTAGAAATTCATTTCATTGGGGATTAAGAAAAAAAAAGTTAAAAAAAATTTTTTTATATATATTTTAGGAGCTGTTGGGTAGCACAGTGGATAGAATGCCAGGCCTTGAATTCAGGACTTCAAATTTGGCCCCAGACTCTTTCCTGTGTGGCTCTGGACAAGTTACTTAACACTCTTTCCTTCAGTTCCTCATCTACAAAGTGAGCTGTATCTTTGTTAAGAAAACTCCAAATGGGATAATGAAGAGTTGGCCATGGCTGAAACAACTGAACAACAATGAAAAATAAAAAACTTTTTTCCATTAATTGTATATGGTCTCAAGAATTTTAGGTGGTCTTTAGAAGTTTTTGGATTTGGTTTGTGTTGTTAGTGACTTCATGAATATTTAGATATATTTTAATGTACATTTCAAAAATAAACCTCAGGAAATGAATAATCTTTTTTCCCAATTGAGAAGACTTCATTATTTCCTTTTACTATTATATTGACTCTTTGCTATATTGTTTTAAATTGAACTAATTGTAATATGAATTAATGAATTGTACTTTATTTTTCCCCTCCATATTTTTAGACCAAAGAGAGTCTACAGTATGCATTGGAGACCTTGAATATGAATGGCTGCTCAGTGGAAGACCTAGGATTGGATTTCACACTACCAGGGTTTCCCAACATAGAACTGAAGAAAGGGGGAAAGGATATACCTGTCACTATCCACAACTTAGAAGAGTATCTACGAGTATGTAATACAGAAGAAAGCTTTCTTTTTCAGGGGGAAGGAAGGTTGTTTAAGTTTATCTGTACTCGACACCTTTTTTCTGCAGAGTTCTTACTATACCAGTCAATCTCGTGATACTTTTTGGTGCAAAGGTATATCTAGTAGTGTATTTAAATATAATTTGCACATTACAATTTTGTGCATAATTAATATTGGCTATCATATATTCAGATTGGGCTTTGGACAGAGTTCGTTTATATTCAAGTAATTAAAGGGTAGAGAGTCAAAATCTTAGAATTGGAGTGGATTATGGGGGTCATAGAATCCTATGGAAAAGGGTCCTCTTTTACCTCCTGTCCAATTGACCATCTTTCCAGTGTTTGCCAAAAACCCTCTAATGAGAAAAAACTCACACACTACTTCCAAGGGAAGCCCATCCTATCCACTTTTATGTGGATCTGTTAGGAAGTTTTCCTGACATCAGACTTAGTAGATTTGTCTCTTAAATTTGTCCCAAGCTCCTACTTCTGGTCCCTAGAGTTTTGTAGAAAAAATCTAACCCCTCTTCCACATATGAGGCCCTTCAAATACTTGAAAATAGCCATCACTTTTCTTCTTAAGTCTTCCCTTCTCTAAGCTAAAGATACTCAGTTCCTGAAAATAAAGTAGGTACTGATTGATTTGGTGACTCTTAAGCAAATTGTGACATGTTGGAATTATGCTAGGCTGTAAAATAACAAATATAAGGAATTTGAAAATATAGGACAACTGAGGCAAGCTCTTCAATTTTTGTTATAAGGTCTAGGAGAGTAGGAGAGAGAAAGATAGTAAAAAATGAAGGGTATGAAAACCAAAAGCATTAATAAAATAACTCTTAAAAGGAAACTGAACAAATAAACTTATTTCTTTAGTGGATCCTAATGCCATGAACTCAAGACCTTCCACCATTTTGACTACTCTCCTGTGTGTTCTCCAGCTCACCAGTGTCTTTGTGGTACCCCAGACAGGACAGAGTACAGTGGCCCTCTTCCCCTGCTTATTTATTACAGTTCAGGATGCAGCTTAAAATTGTGTTGCCTCATGCTACTATTGACTGAATTTGCAGGCTCCCCAAAACAGATCCCACTATGATGTCATTGATGATTTGTGGAGATTTAAAACTTTCTCATTTGTCTCATGAAAATAGATTACCTGATGAATTATAAGTTCTGTATTTTATTTTCTGATTGTAATTCTTTCCCAATTAACAAAAGTGAAGCCCTTTAAATTTTTTTTTATTGTACACTTTTAACTCAGCTAGTCTAGGATTAAACTTCCTAATTTAGAAAATTAAATTGTACTTCTAGCCAGCCTATATGACAAACAAATAATTCTTTAATCCTGTCCCCTCTCCAGAGACTGAGGCAATACAGGAAGCATTATCTTCCTTCCTCCCACCTCCACAAGGTTTCAGGGAGGGGAGATATTTGTGTGTTTGGTTAGAAACACCAGACTCCAATTCTTAACTAGCCTGTTTCTTTCTGATTGATGAAATCTGAAAGCCCCCAGCATGCTGCTAACAGGACTGCTGCCATGTTTCCATTAGCCATGATAAACCTGTGGGGGACCCTTCTAAGGATCAGGGCCAAGAGAAATTAGTGGATAATCAGAACTTCTTAGGTGTTCTGCTGCTGAATAACTGGCAGGCAAAGTCAAGTCCACTCTTTCATATTCAAGATTTCCAAAGATAGTGAAAGTCTGACTCAGGATCACACAACAGAGAAGACAACCTGTGGAAGGAAATGAGAAAATGATTATCCTGGCTAGTGGCAGGGGAGGAACAGGATACTTGTCCTCAAGTATTAGAAAGCCTACCATGGGGAATTGGACTTGTTCTCTTTGGTCCTGATGGACATAGCTAGGTTCAGTGAATAATAGTTACAAGAGGCAGATTTTAGACTGATGTAAGGAAAACAGAGCTGTTTAAAAGCAGAATCAGCTGCTTGAGAATATAATGGGCTCCTCCTCACTGGAAGCCTTCATGCCAGACTAAATAGACAATAAATAGACTGATGGGACAAGAGCAAGGGAGACCCAAGTTCAGACCCAGATCCAAGCTTTGTGACCTTGGACAAATCAGGTAAGTGTTGTTTGCCAAGATTTTCTCAACTGTAAAATGGGGATAGCACCTACTTGCCAAGAGTTGTATGCAGCATTTAGCACAGTGTTGGAGTTGGTGATATATAAATGTTAGTTATGATGATGGTGGTGGTGTTGATGATACCACTTGTATGTACAGCGTTGTATGTAGATTTTGTAAAGTATTCTTTTTCAAATACAGATTGGATCATAGTTGGCTTCAAAACTTCATTTCAACCCTCAGATTTTGCTTTATTAGGTCACCTCACCCTAACTTGGCCTTGCTTTTTCATTTATAAAATAAGGGAGTCATTATATTAGATTACAGTTCCTATTTATATTTAATTAGGCCCTGTGTTGTTATTGATCATTTAAAATAAAACAAGTACATATTGCTAGAATGCTTCAGTAGTTGCATGTCAAAGATAAGTGTGCCTCCTTAGCTAGGCAGCCAATTATGAATTTGCATTCCAATGAGATTTTTTTGGTTAGTATACCATAACGAAATGTGTTTTCTGTGACATTCTAGCCCCTTCTTGAGCCCAATAAGTTCTTTTGTTCTAATATGGAAAATTCTTAAGAAAACATTGCTTGGTAGGCATTTTTATTTTCTTCTCCCCTTAAATGATATGCAGGGCGATACTTTACCCTTTTGATTACAAACTATTAGGATAATAGATATTTTAGATTTAGTGGAATTTAGAAGTAAAGCCTTTTGGGTGGAATGAGGTGCACATAGTCTTTCATAAGTGATTTTGGTTAATTTTCCTCCTTATATAAAAGGATATTTTGGATTTGGTTGGGAATTTCCATTTTTTCCCATCAAGCCTAACTGGTATGTGTGAGGCTTTTTGTTCAACAGAAGAAAATGAGTCCTAAATACAATGAAAATTTTGCATTTGCTGAGGCTCCAAATTAAAAACAACCTTGAGGAAATTACTTTCCATTGAATTATGTCAGGGGGCCTAATAGCTTACAGAAAATAGGCATTTCATTATGCTTTGCCATACATTAAATAGAAAAATTGCATGAAATTTTTATGTCTTTTTTTTCCTCCCAAGCTGGTTATATTCTGGGCACTAAATGAAGGTGTTGCCAGGCAGTTTGATTCATTCAGAGATGGATTTGAATCAGTCTTCCCACTCAGCCATCTTCAGTACTTCTATCCTGAGGAAGTAAGTAATTTTTCTGAGTACAACAGCAATCTTTTAAATGGGCCTGCAAGTGCTAGTGGGTGTATACCAGATCTAAATCCCGCAGCTTTGTCAAACCTTTCCTCACCTCACAATCAGGGCCTCTTCTTCCTCCTGAATTACAGTCTTTACTAGTTGCTCCACCATGACCATCTCCTAGATTTGTTTGTTGAATTAAGATGTGGAAGGGCAGGTGGCCCGGATAGAGCAACACTGAAGCTATGGCACTGCCTTACATGGTGAAGGGTCTACGTTGTTTTGTTTTTCAAATTCATTTAGATTTCTCCTCTTACTGTCTTACCAACTAAGAACCACACTTGACTCCCTTCTGCTTCTGTGGGAGTGGAGGTTAAATGTGGCTCAGTGGCTTTAGGTTTGGGAGCATTATTAGACATTTTTAAGCTGCATTTTAAACTTGGTGATATATGTTTTACATAATCATAGTTGGTCTTACATAGCCATGTTGCAGGTGGTAATTAGCTGTTGAGAGAAGTATAGCAAAACCTTGGGAAAGTAGTCATGCCAGTAATATGGCATGAGAAAAGTCAAAGGGTTGCATAAATAATTTTAGTGTACCTAATTTTACAATGAAGTCTATTTTCTTGAAAGAAGAGACTTATTTTAATGCTGTATTAGAGCCAATTGATCCAGTATGTTCATACATCTTTCCTCAAGTCTAAATTTGATGCCTCATCATGCCATTTAGGTATCTGCCAAGACTGCCAGCAGAGCCCAAGCTTTTGTTTACCCCCCACCAAAACCCAGAGAGATTCATCCCCAGAAGGCTGGCCACCCCCTTAATCTGGAGAGGTGGGGTGGGGGGATTTATCTAGACAGAGAGAGGCTTTGTGATCTTTGGAAATGGAATATAAATACTCATGCTGAGGCCATGATGCAGTCAGCTGGACCGTATATGCCATCTCCCCTCCCCAGACATTTCAGACAGGCCCACAGTGGGTGTGCTCCTTTCTGTCTCATCGCCTGATGTCTTCCCTTGTATGTTGACCTTATAGCTGGATCAGCTTCTGTGTGGCAGTAAAGCAGACACTTGGGATGCAAAGACACTGATGGAATGCTGCAGGCCCGATCATGGCTATACACATGACAGGTAATGATGACAAGGGTCTCTTATGTTGGAATTGGAGACAGGCAGGTCTCAGAAGAGATTTTCTGGCTTAAACAAGAAGAGCTGTTTTAAAGGATCCCCTTCAACACTTTCAAGAGAATTTTTTTACCTTAGTGTAATACCTGTTAAAAGCTAAGAAGCTCATTTTCAGTTGATAAACAATAGAAAAGGAAAAGAGTTTAGGTTTCATTGTAATTAATAGCAACAAAAAAATCTTGGATCCAAAATCCAAGGCACCCAAGTAGTGTGACTCATTTATGTTATCTCTCTACAAATATAATCTTTTATATCTGGTTATGAATACATAGAGATGAAACACTAAAGAGCAGGCCACTCTCTAATTTTAAATTGTCATTAATGAATGGGTCACTATCTGGGTTATGAATATTTTGGCTTCAAGATTTCTGCTGTGTGAACTAGATGAACTTCTAATAAACCTGCTTGGTAGAGCTTGGCCTCATAAATTGTTTTCATTCTCTTATCTAGAGATCATATAGATATGTCATTTCATTTATTTCTGATAAAGTAGATAGTGTTTTATCCCATTGTATAGATAGGAAAACTGAAGCTTTAAAAAGTGACTTTGCAAGTCTCTCAGGTAATTGATGGTAAAAGCTAGAGTTTGAATCTTAGTCCAGGTTACTTTCCTCTCTGCCCCCTTCCCATTCCTGTGTCATGCCAGCTTGCATGCTGCATGGGCATGGCCTGTTGCGCCGCCGGGCGCTGTGTTCCTCTCCCCCCCGCCCCCCCAATTGTCCTCGGGTGGTGGTTGCTGTGTCAATTTCATACAAAACTATGTTCCTGATTCCAGGTTTGATTTTAGTGATATTTTGCTGATATTGACTCTTGATGGCTTTTAATATTTAGCATTCTCATGGTAATGGCTAATATATATGGGTAGAAATAATAATAAATATGAAATAATTTTGTTTCTTTGTTGTTTTAGTCGAGCTGTGAAGTACCTGTTTGAGATTCTCAGTGGTTTTGATAATGAGCAGCAGAGATTATTTCTTCAGTTTGTGACTGGTAGCCCAAGATTGCCTGTAGGAGGTGAGTATGTTTAGTTGGCTTTTACCTCACATCTCAGTAGAGCTATTGCTTGTCTAGGCTTTTGAAGATAGCTATTTTCACATAGTTAGCATTAAGGCTTTCATTTTAATTGGTACTTCAGTTTTTCAACTTGATTTATCAGAGCTAGAAGCTCTGAATTATATCAATTGCTTCAAAATATCTGCTTAATAATCATTTCATGCATGACATAAGGGACAAGAAAATACATGTAGGTAGAGTTTGGTAAGAAATAATTGCATTTGATAGAATTAGTAGCCCTGAGTGATGTGGCTATTTGTGCTTCTGAGGAAAATCTAATGCTTTTTTTTCCTTTTAAAATTCAAGGCATATGAATATAGGAAAGTCAAAATGGCTGTCTGTTGTCTAAGATGAAAATGGTTCATTTAGAATTAAGTCTTTTTTTTTTTCCACCCTTACCTTTCATCTTAGAATCAATACCATGTATTGGTTCCAAGGCAGAAGAGTGGTAAAGGCTAGGCAATGTAAGTTAAGTGACTTACACAGCCAGGAAGTATCTCAGATCAGATTTGAACTGAGGCTCTGGACCTGCCTCTCAATCCACTGAACCACCCAGCTTCCCCCAAGAATTAAGTCTTAATAGATAATTTTATATCGTATTTTAAGAGATGTAAATATATTTTTAAATGTTGATTTTTGTGTCTGTATTACATGCTGTCTTGTAAAGCTAATGTCTGTATGTAATAAGTGGATTGAGCAGCCATCCCAGATAGATCAGTTCAATTGCTAAACTATAGAAGAAGGAATGAAACCTGCATACATTTTGGTATTTCCCGGCCAAATATTTTCTTGTTTAGATAAAAGTGCAAGAAACCTTGTTGTTTCTGTGATTTCCTCACTGCCCTGGTCTTCTTAAAAAGTTTTTTTTTTTTAATGGTTAAGAGATTTCCACTATGTGAACTAGCTGAATTTCTAAAAAACCTACTTGGTAGAAATTGGCCTGATAAACTTAGCTTTTAGCAACACCAAGTTACTTGTAAAAACTTAATGATTGCCAGGTATCTTATATGCTTATTTTATTGATAAATGCATTGGCTTTTTCTTCCTTTCCTCTGTATCAGGCTTCCGAAGTTTGAATCCTCCTTTGACAATTGTCCGCAAGACCTTTGAGTCAACAGAAAATCCAGATGACTTCTTGCCCTCAGTAATGACTTGTGTGAACTATCTCAAGTTGCCAGACTATTCAAGTATTGAGATAATGCGTGAAAAACTGTTGATAGCTGCCAGAGAGGGGCAGCAGTCATTCCATCTTTCCTGATCACAATGAAAAATGCAATGTCTGCCTGTTACAGCAAAAGAGAAAAAAATCATGATTTCTTTTCTAAATGTATCACCTGAGTCAAGGAAACGTGTTACTCCTTCTTGTAGAAAAACGGCTTGCAGATTATAAAAGAGACACTTGGTTGATATTTCTTAACGGCCCCATGGACTTAAAAGTGATCAGGCCCTAAAAAAAAGTTGTTGTGACAAGGTTTCTTTAGCAAGTTCTTGTTTAAATTATCATTTATTTGATGAGTGAAGTTTTTAAACTTGCTTTGCTGTGTGAAATTTAAAAAGGGATGTTTTTCCAGGCTGGAACAATAAATGTCGCTGTGCAGTTTAATACTGGGCTGTGTGTATCCATCTAGCTAAGTCTGCAGTTTTATTTCCTCCAAAGACAACTTTTGTACATAAGTACAGAAATGAAAACACATGTATTTGACATAGAGTTTAGTAGACTAGCTCTCTGTACCTTCACTTGCCTCTGATTTTTCTCCCTTCCTCCGTGTATTGTCTGATGTGCAATTCACATGGTTATTTTTTGTGTACAACACTCACAACAATTGTTACATTTTCGTTGGCATGGGCGTTTACCGTTCCATGTTTTCTCTCAAATTAAGATATAATTTAAATTTTACTGAATTAAAATATATTGTCGATATAACTCAGCCTTTGTAACTAGGTAGATTCTTTCATATAGCTTAGTTTTAATGTAGTTTTAGGCTATATTGGCTACAGCCTTTACCAGATGACACACTAGGACTGTTTACACAGTTATTTCAGGCAACAAAAAGCCTCCAAAGTGGAGGCAAGGAAGAAATCATTATTTTTTTGTGTGTGTGTAGTTGAAAAATTCAACAGATTGGGCTGGCCAGTATTTATTATTATATGGCCAGAGCATTTTGAATTGATGTAAAGTTTTAAAAGGAAATTAGCAGTTTTCATTCCCTGTTCTAGGAAAACTTTTTTCCCCTTGTTCTTAAGTTCTTGCTTTTCTTTCATAGTTTTGCTTTCATTCCTTTCTCTTCACCCTTCCTTCCTTCCCTCCCCTCTTCCCCAGTGCTAGCTTGGAACAAACAGTTCAGCCTTTGTCTTGACACAGATAAAGCACCTGTAAGCAATGCTCTGTCCAACTGTTTTATGTGCTGATTTCTCAAATCTGCAATAATTTACTTCATCAGGTTAATGTTTTTACCTGAATATAAATAAATAAAGTTTGCTTCACCTTTTTGTTTATAGTTTTGTACTGTATCCATAAGTTCAATTGTGTAAATTTATTTCAATGCCAGTAAATCATTTAAATCTCCATGACTAATTGCCTATGGTCATGGCTGATTTGCTATTTAAACAAGAGTTGCAATATATGCGATTAAACTCCGTGGAGAGATGACTGAAGGAGATTCTTTCCTTCCATGGGTTAAAAATTTACAGTCTGCTACAAACATTCTTGAGAAAGAACTTTCTATGATTCATCTCTTTGAAAATCTGAGATGAGTTCATTATTTTTATTCAACTTTGAGAAATCAAATTTATTTTTAGTTTGATCACTTGTTCAAAAATTTATTTTGTCACTGTAAGAATCCCTATCTTCCTCCCCTTTTCATCCCTAAAGTAACTTAGTGGCTGTTTTATTTGGGTGAATGTGTCATTTTAGAATGAATTTAAATGGCCTTTCACATATTTTTTTACAGTTAAATTAGTCACAGAATTTCCTATGAAGCAAATCCAGCGAAGTGCCATTGAACTATAACTCAAACTTGTGATGAGGTGTGAAATTTGAAATCATTGAAGAAAGAATATGAAAATTAAAAAACCATATTAAAATGGAATAAAGGAACTACATTTTTACATGTGACATTGGATAGCATTAGTTTCATAAAACAAAGGCAGTGTTAGAGCATGGATTAATTTGTTTCATATTGTTAATACTTTTTTTAAGCTAAGCACAATAGTTTTGTGTTTATAATGTCTGGATATAGCATTTTGTTCTGCATTTTTAAAAAGTTCTATATTTTAAAAATTATAGATCTGTGTTGCCAAAAAAAGGGCAAGTAATGTTTTATATTAAAATATCTGTATTTGATATTTTTTTAAAATCCATGTTGTCTCCCTGCCTAATATGGCTTCATTGGTTTGCATTTAATATAGATACAGTCGTGGTTGAATTGGAAATTCCGAAGTGTGAATAAATCAGTCACTACTTGTGACAACACCAAGAGATCATTATTGACCAATTTAAAAAAAAAAAAAGAAACCACTTAAGTTTTTAGTGGTTGAGCTCTCCTGTCACAAAACCAACAGATTTATTCATAAGGTTTCAGAGATTGACTAAAGGATAGCAAGATGTTTCCTTCCCATATAAAGCAACCTTTCTTGGTCAAGGTCAACCACACCACTGGCCAACAGGATGTAAGAAAACATCTATTGATGGCTTTTGCTGGGCCTTAAAATTCCATCATACTGCCCTCCATAAGCATTAGCCACCTTAAAAAAGCAATACAGATAACAAAGTAGTCAATGAGAAGGCTTTATTGTCCTTTGATTTTTGCTGAATTGGTTTCAGATCAACTTGGACCATAATTGAAATTGAAAGTCTATTGGCTTATTCAGTTCTCCAAGGGGATGCCTATGTGCCCCGTGAATTCATCTCTGTTTTTTTGTTTTTGGCTATTTAGAGTACCTCCATAAAGTTTGGGGGAAGAACTTAACCACCCTACTATTTTAATTCATCTCACTTTTCCTTCAACCATGGCAGAAGGAACTGAGAGAATTAATATAAATGAAAGCAACATTCTTTACTAACCCAGAATAAAAGGCTGCTTGCCCTGAAGGAATGTCTGAACAGCTAGCTTAACAGGTTAAAATCCAGTTCATGAGTAGAGAGTAGAATTTGTTAACCTTTTTAAAAAAGTATAAAGAAAGTTATAAAGTTGCTCTGTATTGGACTTAAAAGTACAGTTAAAGGTATAATCTTATGAGAGGAGGGTTGATTAATATGTTGGATCACATTGCAGCTCCTATGTATATATAATATAGTTAATCTCTCATTGTCATGAAGCCTATAAAGAAGATTGTTTCCTTGACTCCTAAGGTCTTCAAGTTGTTTTTCACTAATGTCAAATGCATCTCAAGGAACTACAATCAACTCTTGGTTATCCATTTCCAGGGTTCAACCTCCAGGTTGCTTCTGTAACCTGGGGCAAGTACATGCAGACAACTCCATCACACACACAACTCACACACTCATCAGCATTACGGTGTGTTTGCAAGAAATAAAAATGCAATTGTTAACTAAACAATTTATTCAGTTTATTCAGAATAGCAAAACTGGAAGGGGGGAGGGGGCAGGAATTCGAGTGCTTTCCAAAACCAAATCATTTGAATTATTTCCTTTATGGGATGGTGGATTCCCTCAGTAGCATGGAGGATGATCAAGAGTTGACTCAGAAGTTCCATCATTTCAGGCTTCCTTTCCACACTTACCTAAGTGTTTGCTTCTGACCTTAACTGTAGTAGAAGACCATGGTTTTAAAAATGTTCTTGGCTAGATAATAGTCTTTCGGATATTCTTTTGAGTAGTTGAGTCCTCAATTGGACCTTGAAATGACACACATTAAATCCCAGTGACAACGTGCTTCTTTCAAGATGCAAAGAAAGCAAGATAATTAAAATTCGAACTTATTCAAATGTATAGCAAAGGAAAGTTTTTTAAAAATTTAAGATAATTATCATTATGCAAAAAATTTAGCAATTAATGCCACTTTTCGTAAAACAAACCAGTGATTCTCTAACAATAGAACTATGGTTCTCTTTCTCCCACCCCTCCCCTCCCCAGCTCATTGATAGAATGAAATCTATCATCAATTGCTAATACTTGTATAAAGTTTTTTTCTCTATCTTAATCCAAAACAATCATTTATATGAAAATTCTTCCTCTGTTGGAATAGTAAAACCTTAAGCTACAGCTTCATATGTAAAGATGCATAAATACACTGACTTCTCCCTTAATATATTTTTAATAAATAGCATCCTGACTTGATCACTTTTTAAATTGTACTTTAGAGGATTTCTTCAGAAAAGCGGAATGTGCCTTTTTGTAGTGCTTTGGAAAAGCTGATGAATTGATCCAGCTGACCATTACAAGGAATGCGGTTAACTGTTGCTCATTTTTGAAGGGATGGTTAATGGGGGAAAGTCCTAGAAAGATAGGTCCATGGGTGTGGAATTGTTACTTAAGGTTAACTGAGGGTGACACCTGTACCTTTAAGTAATGCTTCTCTATGCAGTGATGAAATTGTGCCTTTGAGATTTGGTTTATATTTCAAAATAAAAATCCTCACTTAAAAAATTAAGACTGACTACAAAGACAGGAGGAGTTATTTTTCCTGGGAAAAAAAATGCATCCTCTTATCAGAACACTAGTTGGATTCCTAGGCTTCATGCCTGTCCTGGGACTGACTTGGCTGTTACAACCTATTAGAATAAAGACAGGCATTTACCAAAACAGGAAAGTGGGTAGAATGCACTGGGCAGGAGGTAAAAATGAGGTCATGATTTTTAGGAAAAAAAAGTTTTAGTGATGTAATGGAACTGGATAGACTATCTCGAGGTCTTACACCTGACATAGAGGTCTTAAACTAACCACCACATTAACCGAAAACAACATTTTTCCTGAGTGTACGTCTACATGTAACTACTTTGTGATCAGTAAAATGCTCTGAGCCTCAGATGAACGGTGCTATTCAACTTAAACCTGTTACAGAATAAGAGCATTTCCATAACATTTGTAATTAATACAATGCTGTCTGTATTATATAAATTGTGTATATTGAGGTAGTGAGGCATTATGTTAAAGAATAACAAATTAATTTGACTTATGTTGATAGATGTTGACATTTTAATGACTCCTTTGGATAGTATTTTTAAATCTTTACTATTAAAATGGAAGTTATTTTGACCATTGTTCCAATATTAAGTTTATAGATTAAACTACTTTATCCCCTTGAAGTACTATTTGGAGGCCAGTGGACACTACACAAGACATTTCATTTTGGCTTGAAACGCTATAGCCCATTTATTATAAAACACTCCACGTTTACTAAAAAACCCAGGTTTATCTTTTTGGACAACTCAAAACCAATCCTTTCTCAACTTTTGGTTGTCAGGTTATCACTCCCCAAAGACAGTACATGAATTACACATATATACCTTTACCAAATGGATGACGGTGTGCTGGAATACCAAAGTGCTGCTATCCTAGTATCTATGCAATAGGTTACCAAAGGTGGTAGTCTTAAGAGCCACCCTTAATAATCCTCACTGTAGGAATGATTCCCCTGTTCTCTGTGCCCATGTACAATTGAGATGGATGGCCTGGCCCAGCCAGTATTGATATTTCTACTAAATCTGTGATATTTCTACTTAAATCTGCTTTACTGCTCTAAATCCATGGCTAGATGTTAGGATCCAGCACAGCATCACTAAATGGAAAAGCCATATAGGTTTCAGAGGTGTGGGCTTTTGAGATATTAATAATATAATTATGAGGTAATGTTGCAGCTACACAAACTAGCCATAGAAAATGTACACATAGATTATTGGCATGCCAGAAAGCTTCCTTAAATTCAAGCAGAGGACTGATCATTTGTCAAGGGATGTCAGATAAGGTTCTTACACAGGTATGAATTGGACTAGGTGGTTCCAACTTAAGTATGAGAATTCTAACTGGCATCTCTGAATCCTTTTATTTCTAGTTGTATTCCTGTTTGTCCTTTTTTTTTAAGAGTTATATGTTATATTTAGAGTATATGAAATGAATACCTTCAAATTAGACCATTAATGTCATGAATAAAAGAAAGCCAACAGCATACTTTGACATAATGTAAAAATTCTATTAGAACTAAACTCTCAAAGAGAGTTGCTGATTGGAATTAAAATTAAATGCCATGAAAATGTAAATCTAAACTTTTCTCCACCCCCAAGAATAATTAGAATAAAGATGGTTTAGATTCACGTCCACTAAAATCAGTTTCCTCTTGGTCATTCTAAAGATAATTATAAAAAGTTATTTAGGGATGCTGCTTTTTGAGAATACTTCTTGGGGCAGCTTGGAGGCTAAAAAGATGAGTCAGACTAGAGATGGTAGGTCATTGGTTAAAATCTGGCCCCAGACTAGCTCTATGACCCCTAGGCAAGTCTCTTAACCTCAAATGCCTAGCCCTGACTGCTCTTCTTCTTTGAAACCAATAGTGAGTAGACACAAAGTAAGGGTTTTTTAAAAATCTAGAAATCATAGTTGTCTTTTTTAATCGTTTTTAACCTTTAAGAAAAATTAGGCTTAGGTTCTAATTTGAATTATATTGGTCCCCATTAATGTTATTTTCCAACAAATTCATTTTGATGACAAAAGCTTATTGTTTTGGTGCAAAATTTTACAAAGTTTGATTAAACTTAAAAGTACTTCAAGAAGAGAGATTTATGGCAATAAAGCAGTTAATTGAAATGAGTCCGGGAGTTAATTCTGAGTTCTAATACCTGCTTTGCCTCTATAATTCATTGTGAGCCCCCTTGACTGTGTAGCTGAACTTCTCTGGGTCTTTCCTCATCTGCACAGTAACTCACAACTTGTACAAATAGAGCCTTAAAATTTGCCAAGATCTTCATGTATTTGTGAAGAAGGAATTCCCAATTTTCTTAGCCACATCTGAGAAATGAAGAAAGAGTCTCAGAGAAGTTGAGTAACCTTTTCATAGAAGATAACCAGTAAGCTGAGACTTGAGCTCAGGTCTCTTGACTAGGTCCTACTTCTATGTTGTTCATCACACTGAGTTGTCATAGATGATTTCCAAAATCCTTCTAGCTCTTAACAATAAGAGAACCTTTGCTTCTGTTGTTCTCTGGATCCTCCTGGTCCAAGAGAACACTTTGAAGGTTGTTTGTTTTTGGTATTCAGTTTCAATAAGGACTGTCAGGCTATCCCTTCCTGGTTTTGCTGGGGGGAGGGGGGGCAGAAGCAGCTTTCATAATGTTTAACTCAAAACTTAATGATTTAATTTGACTACAATTCTTTGGGGAAAATGATAACTTCCATTATCTAGTTGATCAAACACTTTCTAAACCCACATGAATTATGTGTAGCTTTCTCCAGTTACTCTTGATTTCATATACATGCTAGGATGGCTGGGTTTCTGGGATGTTTTACATGTCCCATTTCAAACTAAAGCACTATTATGAATGCCATTATTTATCTTGTTATAATGATTCAGTGGTTATTGGCATGCTAAGAAGAATCCAATTTCTCAAGTGCAAACGGTAGAACAATTCTGCTCCAGTGAGTGAATAACTGGGTCTCTTAGTTCTTTGATTAATTATTTGTGAACATAGGATCAGAGGATTTTGAATTGTAAAGGACCTTAGGAATCATGTATTTAACCCCCTTCATTTTGTTTTATGGACTGATGAAGAGCTTGGTCCTTGATATATACCTATTTCAGTAGATCTGAAGGTTCATGTGTGTGACTGTTTCTCCATTGGTGCTGATTACAAGCCTCAATTTATGGGATCTTTATCTATGGCTTTATCAAGCTGACATTTTGGAAATTTAGTCCCTGTGAGGATAGCACTCCTGCTATTGAATTAAAACTCTTTCGCTTACCAGACATCTTTTCCTCTGTTTCCTTAATAATGCATTTCCTGCATATAATTAATTGCTGAAAATGTTGCCTACTTATACTCACCATACATCCCCTAGTTGCTTCTTGGTTTGGTTCCTGGATTTTTGTTCTTTAGAGTTTATGATGTTCCAAGATTCATTTATATTTCTAAAAAGGAAGATAGATAGATTGGTTGATTTTGGTGTTAGGGAGCAGCTTGGGATTGGTGAAAACATTGTACAACATCCCAAAAGCAATCCAGTGTACTGTCTTCAATTATATTCTGCCCCCAACTCATCCATTTGCAGTGCCTTTCTCAGGTGTATACACACACACACACACACACACACACACACACACACACACACACACACACACACACACACACACACACACACCCCTACCTAATTTAATAGACTGTACCTCCAACTATTTCATATACTGAAAAATAGGCATTTTAAAATGCCATTTACTTTTCCCTATATGTATCAAGTAATCCTGGATCTCATTAAGGATGGCTTATGATGTTCTTAAAGCTTGAACACACAATCATCCACAAATTGGAGGACCTCATCATCTGTATTAGGATTTCTTAACCTCCTTTGTATCCCAGGAATCTAGTAATTCCTATGGACCTCTTTTCAGAATAATTTTTAAATGCATAAAATAAAATGCCTAGAATTACAAAGGAAGTGAATTATATTGAAATAGTTATAGAAAATAAATATTTTTGAAGTTCACAATCCCCAGGTTAAAAACTATAGGGAACCCTTCCATCTGCCACTTGTCTAGAAACTGTCCCAAGTTTTATATACATAAAAATAAAGCATATTCTATATTTTAAAACTATAAAGCCATGAAAAAGATATTGTAATAATCACATAAATTAACATTCTGAATTTTAAAAGTACATTTGAATTGACTACAATGCCAGAACTAAAAGAATACTATAACTATCTGGTACAATTTTGCATTAATGTTTTTTCTCTATTTTACTTTTTCATCAATTAATTATGTATTTTCTTCTATTCCCATCTCTATTCCCTACCTTATTGGGGGGGGGGGGGGGAAGAAAAGTAAAATCCTTGTAGTGAATCAACATAACCAAAGAAAAATTCCCACATTGGTTATGTCTGAAAAATAGGTTTCATTCTGCATCTTGCATCCATCACTTCTGGATTTTTATCTGTCATTCTGTATCTTCTGGTTTCTCTGAAACCAGTCCCTTTCCTAATTTCTTATAGCACAGTACTATTCCATTATAGTCACAAACCATTTTGCTTCCATACAGATGTGAAAATGATAGAGATTTTTGGAGTTATTTCAGTTTTTAGTATAACATCAGATTTGCTTATGTGAACTTGAATGGGTTACTTACCTCCCTGAGCCTCAGTTTCCTCATGTTTAAATAAGGGATCAAACTACATGATATCGAAGATCCCTTCCATCTAAAAAACTTTGTGCTTCTCCAAATTAGAGTTGGGGAATCATCAACTGACCTATCATTATTGATCTGTAGGATGCTTAGAATCAGAAGGCAAAACCTTGTTAGGGACCTTAGAAACAATCTTTTTCTGGTTTTGTTTCACAGGGGATGAAGCAAAGCATAGAAATTACTTGTCCAAGGCTGCCTAGAGACTAGCACTAGAACCCATCCCTCCTGACTTTCAGGCAATCTCTCCTTCCATGACACCATATTACCTCTTGATCCCTGCCCGTTTCAACTTTAAATAGATACTTAAGTAAATTCTATTTTTGGGGAGGCTCTAATTCTATCCTAAATTCCACTGGAGGAGATCTGTCTTAAGAGTTTGGGGGAGAAGGCTATAGGGGAGATCAGGAAGGTGCAAAGGGGTGAGGGCATTTTTTTTTTGTGGCTTAACTAGCAAAGATTGTAGAAATTTATTGGACATCTTTAAGCCCCCATAAAGCATAGAATTTCACATTGCCAAACTTTGGTTCCCTCTTCCAGAAGCAAGTGACTAAGACCTTCATATTTGGAACTGGAAGGAACCTAAGAGATCACCTAATAAAAGCTCTCCATTCTATATACTGGGAAACTGGGTCCCCAGAAAGTAGATTAACTCGTTGAGCTTATAGGTGGGTAGCAGCAGAGATGGGATCCCAAAGCCAATCCTCAACTCCCTCTCCCCGAAGCAGGTTTCTGATCAGAACCTCTCTTGTTGTGAGCTCACCACCTCATGTCCCAAACCACCACCCCAAACTCTTAAGACAAATTCACCATCATTCTGCAAAGATTCTGTATTGTCGATCATTTTAAACTCTTTCCCATAGTGCTCCAGGGGAACCTCTGATTCTAGTGACCCAGGGATCCATTGACTTAAAATTCTGATGTAAAGGGTTCATGCATCATCTTGCCATGGATACTGATGCTGGGTCAAAATGTTAGAAGGAGTTTAGAATTATAGGGGGGCGGGATTAAATTCAGATTTTTTTTTCTCAAATTAAAAGTGTTATCATTTTAGGAAAATAAGCTCACAATTTGAATCAGATTTATTTCCCAACTTGGACTGAATGTTGCATCTTTATTGGAGTGTGTATATATCTTTGCTATTATCCTTGCATTCTGTTTGCTACCTCATTGTTGATGTAAGAACAATGTTTCCTGCAGCTCTGCTTTTGTGTTTGTTATACAACTGTTCACTGATCTCTTTGGAAATCTTTCTTTCAACCTCTCCCTCACCTTGACACTCATTATTACTGTTACAAATAAAGACTGTTGCTAAAAGTCACTGGAGTTTTCCTTGGAAGGAAAAATGAAACAATCTTTACATAATCAAATTGATTACATGTGAATAAAAGAATCTATTATGTTACAGATTTCTTATTCATTGGATTCACCTTTCCTCCAAGAGACTCTAGATACCCTGCATAGATATTTTGCTCTGATTTTAGAATGATAGTCTTAAATATTATAACAAAAAATTAGCAAGGAGATGGCATGGCATGGGGTCATGCGGAGGTGCCATGGGATCAGAGGGATGATGAGAAGGAACAATAATATAAGCATCCTATCCTATATTTCCACCCAAACCAATCAACTGTTACGCAGTGCAGTAGGATGGTAGAGATGTATATAATAATAGTAACTAACATTTATAAAGAACCTATTATGTGCCACGTGGGGTACCCAACACTTTACAAGTATTATCTTATTTGATCCACACAACAACCTGGGGAAATAGGGCTATTATTGTTTCTATTTTGCAGATGGGGAGACTGAGGCAAATGAGAAACTTGCCCAAGTTAGAATCTGAGACTCAATTTAAACTCAGGTCTTCTTGACTCCAGGCTTAGCACTCTATCTACTGCCCTACCTGAGGAGAAGGTTGCAGAGGTGTCACTTCCAGGGCTACTACAAGTGATATTTAAAGGACTTGAGGCTCTTGGGATTAAAGTCAGCCCCTCCTTTTCCTTGGTACAGTCTGTACTAAACTGTCATAGGTCCACACATAGGATTTCCATGATAAAAGTCTGTAGGACTGGCCAGGCCCTTGGACATCATTTAGTCCAGCCTTCCAGTTCGTAGATGAAGTGGCTACGGAGCAGGAGACTGAAGACACTTGTCCAAAATATTGGTTGTCACTTGATTGCCCTCCAAAACAAGTTTAAGAGAAAAGCTGAGTACGATTTGGTCCTGGAGATGGCCCTGGCATTCCCTTGAAAACAGATTGTCAAAAAAAAAAGTAAAAAAGGCCAGTCAGCCCTAGTAGCCTATGGGAAGAACATGGCATGTGTCTTGAATGCTCCCGTTATCAAAGCGTACTCCAAGGTCCTGGCCTCTGGGATGGAAGCACAGTAAATGACTGGGAAAGGGAGTTTTCTCTTGTATAAAGATCATTTTACTAGCTAGATAGCCATCTATGAGCCCTCTCCCCATCACCATGTTTTATTCTCACCCTATAAAAAACTGTGAAAGCGAAATATTACATCCCTGAAGTTGTGCCCTGTAGGAAATTCTTACTCTGCACATGAGGTTGGCCTATTTGAGCCCTTTTCAAGGCTACTGGGAAAGAGTCCAGCAAAGGCTAAAGATTTGGCAACAGTATGCTACTGGGGGAGGAGGGAGGAGGAAGAGAGGCAGGTCAAGGATGACTCCATGTTTGTGAACCTGCTTTGCTGGAAGGATTCTGGTAAAAGAAAGAAGGAAGTTTGGTGGGACAGATTTAGGGAGGAAGCCAATGAGTTCCATATCCTGAAAGAAATATCCAACAAGCCATAGATAACTTGGACTGGATTTTAGCATAGCTATTTGGGCAGAATATGTAGATTTAAGAAGTAGAGGTAGATGAGATCACCAATAGACAAACAAAGGCCCCAGGGATAGATAGAGAGCCAGTCCTGGAATCAGGAGGTCCTGGGTTCAAATCTGCCCTCAGATACTTCCTAGCTGTGTCACCCTGAACAAGTCACTGCCTTGAAACCATGCTTAATATCAATTTTTAAAAACCCTTACCTTCTGTCTTGGAGTCAATACTGTGTATTGGTTCCAAGGCAGAAGAGTGGTAAGGGCTAGGCAATGGGGGTTAAGTGACTAGCCCAGGGTCACACAGCTAGGAAGTATCTGAGATCAGATTTGAACACAGGACCTCCTATCTCTGTGTCTGTCTCTCAATTCACTGAGCCACCCAGCTGCCCCCTTGATATCAATTCTAAGAAGAATTTTTTTAAAAGACCCAAATGGAATTCTTAGGGACACATATGCTTGGGAGCAGGTGGTAGATGATGACCCAAGAAAGAAGAATTGAACTAGATCAGTTTGGCAAGTAAAAGAAGAGTAAGGATTAGTGTCATAGAAACTAAGGGAATGAAAAGTGTCTAAGAGAAAAGGGTAGTTATCATTCAAAACCTGCCAGAGCAGTTGAGTAAGATGGATAAAAAGATTATTTGACTTGGCAGTGAGGTGGTCACTGGTCATCTTGGAGAGAGTAGTCACATATAATTGGTGAAGTCAGAAGCAAGATTAAAAGGGTTGAGAAGTACGTAGGAGGCATTAAATTTAATTATTTGTTGGACTAAAAGGGAGAGGAGATAGATATTTATTGATAAACCTTAAGTGGATGGCAAGGTAAAGTGATTTAAAAAAAAAATTTATAACTCTTACTGTCTATCTTAGAATCAATACTGTGTATTAGTTCCAAGGCAGAAGAGTGGTAACGGCTAGGCAATGGGGGTTAAGTGACTTGCCTAGGGTCACACAGCTAGGAAGTATCTGAGACCAGATTTGAACACAGGACCTCCTATCTCTGTGTCTGTCTCTCAATTCACTGAGCCACCCAGCTGTCCTCAAGTAATTTTTTTTTAAAGGGAGAGATGATCTACATGTCTTTGTAGGCAGCAGGGAAAGACCTAGATCAGGGGTTTCTAACCATTCTTGTGTCATGGACCCCTTCTTTAAAAGTGTATTTAAGTGGATAAAATAAAAGAGAATTACAAAGGAAATCAAACAATTATCACAGAGACCACTAGGATAAGAAGTGGTGGGAAGCAAGGTCAAGGTGGGTAGGAATGAGAGAGTGAGGAATAGTATCAGAGAAAAGTTATTTTTACCTGAGGGAGATATCAATTCTAAATCACTGAGATTAAGGGAATAAGAGATTTTAATTCATTAGCCAGTGGACTAGAGACATGTAGTTAGGTGGAGTTTTGGATACAGTGTTGTACTTTAAGAAAAGCTAGGTTCAAAGCTCTTCTCTGCCTCTTACTAATGATATCATTTGGGCTAACCAAGCTAGCCAACTTTAGTTTTTTGTTAAATTTGTAAAATGAAGGAGTTCGACTCAATGACTGTCTCAGGTTCTTTCTAGCTCTAAATCTTTGAACCTCTGGAAGTTCAGGTTGATGGCTCCTTGCAATATTGATACAGGTGTTTCCTCTTCAAAGCTGGGGAGCTGGAACTGGTGGTTGGGAATTAAGACCAGTAAGGTTGAACAGTATTCCAAAAGGCAAAATATATAAGTTTACAAGGAGAACTTACCTTACAGAGCTTAATGTAATCCTACAGGGGGAAAATGGATTTTTAATAGAATAGAGAACTATCAAAGATTTCTGATTTAAAAAAAAAGATCAGAGTTGAATCGGGAGTGTGAAATGCAAATAAAGGATAAGAGAAACTTATAAAGATAAATTTGTTTGAAGTTTTGTCAGTAATGATAGATTGTTAATATTCTAATGATGGACAAGAAAGCCATCTCCCTTCAAAACCTTAATGACTTCAAAGGATGTTGAAGGAAAGACCAAAATGAGAAAAAAAAAAGTTGAAGGAAGCATTGTAGTCCAACTCATTCCCACATGTAAAATTTAAAATTAATGTCAATAATAAAAATATTATATCTTAGGTTTATTAATGATTATTAGAAATCAATGAATAAAGAGGATACCAAATAAAAACAATTTGCTCATGGCTGATTAGCCCATTTTAAAATCCCCACTCACCACTGTCACCATGCTAACAGGAAGTCCAAGAGGTGGGATCCTTCATGTCCTTGCCTAATATCCCCTGTCTACAGGAAGTATGTATTGACAGGAAGTCAGTGGGCTCCCAGGAAATGTAGGTCTTTTTTAAGGTAACAGAATTTCAATTATACATTCCCATTTTATATCCATGGAAAACTAGTTTCTCCAATGGATCTTGTAAACATAACCAACTTTGAAATTACAATAATTTGGGGATAAAAGGAAAAGAAAACAAAACCAATTATTGCTAGATGCATTGACAAAAAGTCAGTTAGGGGGCAGTCCCCTTCGGCATAAGAGTATACATACAAAAAAAAAATGCATTCAACCCCACACAGTTCAAAACACCACATCCCAATGTTCACTTTGGATCTTCTGGTGCAGCATGTGGTCTGTGCAAAAATCTTAAAGGTGCCTTCTCCAAACAGTTTACTTATTGGATTTGGAGGGGCAGCATTTTTCTTATCCTAAAATTACTCTCAAAAAGTATTTAAACTTTGCATTTTAGAACAATAAAGAGGGTATTGAAAAACATAGAGATCACTTAGGGATGCATGGCTGAGTTATGAGGAATATGAATCAATTGACAAGAGAAATAAAAAACATCAAAAAATCCAAATAAAAAAGAAAAAATAATTTCTGGATGAAATATAAACTATCAAAGTCTTATGTGTAAAAATTTTAAGTAAAGGAAAATAAACCTGTAACAGGTCCTTGAATAAGGACCCAATTAAGGTGATTTAAGCAATTATGCATTTACCCAATCAGCAGCCAGGACTACAGAAAGTTTTGCCACACAATGAAAGACAGAATAGAGACTAGATTATAGGAGCAGGTAGGAGTCAAATTTGAGAGATTTGGTAGAATGTGGGACAAGGAAGACCTGCCTTTGACATATGACAAAACAACCGCAACCTCAAACCCCAATCAAATTCAAGTTCTCTTGTCTTGGCTCAAAATTTCATCAATCCTATTGGCATAGTCTTTTTGACCTTATGCTCGATTGGCATTATGTAGTTTACCTTTGTGCTTTTTTGGCACTGTGCAATGTCTCTTTCTGTATTCCCTTCTCCTGGAATCACACAAAATCATTAAGCAAAGTCCCATAATTTTTTAAACAATCAATGGCATCTTTTTTATAGTCTAAAGCTTTTTGTGTTTGCATTAATATCAGAATAAATGTATTTTATACTTATATTACTGCAAAATAAAAAAAAACTTAAAGAAAAATCTTTTCAATACTGTTGACATGTGCTTCAAATACAAAAAGGAGAGAAAAAATAAAACTCAGATATTATATCACACATACAAGGAAAAGCAACAATAAAAACAAGTTTTAAAAATAAAAAAATATATAGCTTACAATTAGTGACACATTGCATCAGCCAAGAAGAGGCAGAATACAAAGGTTTCTCACAAAAAAAATGAGATCCATTTCCTCTTTAAACTTAGCCATGATCCACTGTATCAGTGCAAATGATTTTCACAAAGTAACATTTTTTATAAAGAACAATAGTACAACATATAATGCATTGCATATTCATGAAGTATCAACATCCCCAAAGTTATAATAGCCCATTTAATGACAATAGCAAACAAACCCACTATCATTAGGATTCACATGAGTCTGCTGTATAACATTTTTAAAAAAGCCTTAGAAGCTAATAGATACTTGTCACAAGTTTTTCAAGTATAGCAGTGTTTCAACCTTGGCTGAGATATTTTAAAAAAATTAATTACTGCCATCATTACAAAAATGTGGCAGAGGAGTCTAGAAAAAAACAAACCTCTATACTGTTGATTTTGGGTCTAAAAATATCACCAAAAATCTAGATCATTCTGGTGGAAGCGTAGAATAAGCAGAAGAGTTATAAATGAGAGATGCTTCCCCTTGGGAGCCATGCAGGGGTACCATGCCCTGAGATTAACTTCCCAACTCCATTAGTATGAAACTCTTATGTCCCATCCATTCACATTTTTACAAATGTGGAGGTGGGGATTATAATAGTATTTTACTTCAGCTACTAAAATGGACTCTTTACCTCTTGTTACAAATAACTCAGAGGCAGGCAAAATGATCAGTTAGTTGTTGAAAAAAAATTTTTAATCATGTCTGAAGACCCCTTAAAATCAATTTAAGATATTTAGCTCATTAAATTCTTCAAAGGTTGTTAGCCAGGTTGAGTCCATCCATCATCTATGTGACAAAACAAATGCAAAATGGTGGGGAAAAAAGCTGTTTATGGGCTTTTACAATATATATTATTGAGTATAGTTACAGGGGAAAAGTAACAGAATATATCTAATAGTTAAAACACAGTAGATTAAAATGATTTAGTGTAACAGAGTAATATTGAATGAACTTAAAACAACAAAATTAAATCTTAAAGCAGACAATCAGCAAAATACAATAAAAAAACAGAGCCTTTCATAAAACAATAGAGTCTGAAGAGGCTTAAAATTTTCACCTCCGGTCTCTTTAAAGTTCATTTCTCTATCCATTCAACTTTCTTTTGTCAGAACTGTAGCAAGGGAGAACATGGGTTTGAGGAATCTTAAACTGAATGAATCTCTTTTTTTTTTAAACCCTTACCTTCCATCTTGGAGTCAATACTGTGTATTGGCTCCAAGGCAGAAGAGTGGTAAGGGTAGGCAATGGGGGTCAAGTGACTTGCCCAGGGTCACACAGTTGGGAAGTGTCTGAGGCCAGATTTGAACCTAGGACCTCTCGTCTCTAGGGCTAGCTCTCAATTCACTGAGCTACCCAGCTGCCCCCAAACTGAATGAATCTTAGAGACTGGGCAGGCCCAAATGGCAAAGGGTTGTAGGGAGATGAATTTCTCCCCTGAATCTGAGGCAAGATAAGGGAAAGGATCAGTGCATTCATGAATGGTAGAACCTATTTGAAATATGCAAGGTACTGCTCTTTCATAGAGTATGCCATGCTTGTAATTTTTACTTCCTGTTTAGAAGAGTAACTTCCTTCTTCTGTTCCCCCCCTGAGGTAAAATGATTGTTTCCCCCACCACATGGAGAGGGAGTTAGGAGGCTAATCATTGCCTAAGGAAAATACACCCTAGTTTTTACCAGTTGCCCAGAGAGTGACTCCAAGAATTCCTAGCTTCTCTGGGGCAGCAATCAGCAGCCCAGCAGGATCAGAAACAGTGGTTGAGGTCGGGGCTGAGGCAGATTCAGGAGCAGGAATAGGAGTGGGGCTGGAGTTCAGGAGGAGCATTTCCAGAGGCAGCAGTGAGAAACTGAGGAACATGGATTCAAGCAGAGTCCCACAGATAAAAATAGCCCAGAGTGACCAGGCAAAAAGTACAGAAAGAAAAAGGCAGCAGCGCCAAAGAGAGTTTGTAGTTCTCTTGGAGTTTGCGAGGGTGGGTGACTGGGTAGGGTGGGCAAAAAGCAGGAGAAGCATGGCTTTAAAAATTTTATCTAGGCTATCTTAAAAAGATTGAGAATTCCTTTTCCCAGTGGTTGCCAAAAATGTAAAATTTAAAATTAATGTCAATAATAAAGAGGATACCAAATAATGAACACGTGCCCATAGCTGATTAGCTGTGAAGACTGGAGTTAGCTCTCCCCTAATTGTAACAATGAGGGTTCTTAGCTCTTCCTTGATTGTGAAGATTGAATTGCAATCCTCTGTCTATTTGTTGATTTAATCCCCAGAAATGTAAGCATAGTACTTGAAATTGAGTGGGAAGATCTGCCCATGTCTGATCACCAGGGGTATAAATATCCCACTTAATCATGAGGTGGGAGGTCTTTGACCCACGTGTGCAATAGTGGGTGACGAATTAGAATTGACTGATTGCCTTCTAGGCAGTCCTAGAGCAGAGCATCTGCTGTGATTAGTAGACATGAAATTTAGGGGAGGTGACACAAGAGAAAAAGATCTTTAAAAAGAGGACCACAGAAGGGTTTGGGGATGTGGAAGAACTCTGACTCAGAGTAAAGACTGGAGGACAGACACTTAAGGAGAGACTGGAAGAGGAACTTGACCCTGGAGGAACTCATGCAGGAGACCTCAGACTGCTTTACTTTTAGATGGTCACTGTTGGTGAGTGAAAGGCTGACTTAGTGACCCCACCTTTCTGGAGGCATAAAGCCTCCAGGAAAGGCCCATCATCTTGAGACTTTTTTCTCCTGACTGGGGCTTAGAATTTCTAACTGGTATCAGTGGAAGCCAAAGCTCTCTCTCTCTCAATCTCTCTCTCATTCTCTCTCTGTCTCTCTCTCTCTCTGTCTCTCTCTCTCTCTCTGTCTCTCTCTCTCTCTCATTCTCTCCCCTTTTCTCTCTTCCTTAATATCTTTCCTCTATTGTAAATAAACTACCATAACTTTCATTTACTTTAGTAATTTATTTTGGGATTTAGAAATTAAATCCTTGGCAACCACCTATATAAACTTTCAGAGTCCAACCACAAATAAATTTAACATAGCCCATTTCAAAATCGCCACTCACCACCATCATCATGCTGACAGGAAGCCCAAGAGACAAGACTCTTCAAGTCTTTGCTTGATATCCCCTGTTTACAGGAAGTACATAATGACAGGAAGTCAGTGAGCTCCTGGGAAATGTAGTTCTTTTTTTATGTTAATGGATTTTCGATTATACATATAACTACTTCAACAAAGATCTAGGAAGAGTATCAAACAAGTAGTGATTAGAAGAATCCATAGAGAAGTCACACTTAATCCTTTCCCCAACCTAGGTCATTATAGGGAGAAAACCAGAGAGAACTACAGACACTGGGAAGGGAGTCCAACCAGGAAGAACCCAAGCCATCCCTTTCAGTATGGGAATTGAACTAGGACCTTTGGCTATATGCCAGGACAAGAAGCGAATGGGAATCTAGCAGAGATATTGTACAGAGAAATAGTGAAGGGGATGACTTCAATAAAACCTGAGAAAAGTGCTATGAACTGATGCAAAGTAAAGTGAATCAAATAAGAACATTGCATATAGTAACAACACTATTGTAATGATAATTGATAATAAAAGACTTAGCTGCTCTGATTAATGCAATGATCCATAATGATTTCAAAGACTCTGGATGAAAAATGCCATCTACTTCCACAAGCAGAGTTTTTTTAAATGATTGTTTTGTTGTTGTTGTTGTTGTTGCATGACTGATGTGGATATATGTCTGATGTAACTTCATAGTTATTATGGGTATTATATTTCTTGTCTTCTTGATGGTAAGGGAGGGGGTGAAGAGAGAAAGAGAATTTGGAAATGAAAATAAAAATATTTTAAATACAGTTTTAAAAAGAGACTTTAGCAAGGATTGACTGGTTTTGGACACTCAAGGGAGGAGAAATGGGACCCAGCCACAGTTTATCACTTTAGCTGAGATCCAGTATAGACTAAAGGGGTACCCATAGTTTTGTTTGGGGAGTTCATCCTGTGGCTGTGTCATCAAGGGTTCTGAGTACAGAAGAGGAAGGAAGTGGGCAGCAGCCTCTTACCATTCACCCCAAAATTAAGTCAATGATTTTTAGGCCAAAGCTAAGTGATTAGAACACAGTGCTCTAGCAAAGAGGGAATCTACAGTTCTCTTATTGTGAGTCTTTCAGAGCCTTTAAGCTAGGGAGCTGGGTGAATCTTAAAAATTCTCAGACCCTACTTCAGAACACTTGGTTAAGACCATTCCCCATTTTAAACAATGAAGGTACTTGATCAGGAATGTGAGACCTCTACTCCA
Source organism: Monodelphis domestica (assembly GCF_027887165.1). Lineage (NCBI taxonomy): Eukaryota > Metazoa > Chordata > Mammalia > Didelphimorphia > Didelphidae > Monodelphis > Monodelphis domestica. Next base: position 58,431,067 of record NC_077234.1, read on the forward strand.
CCCATACATAAGCATACTTTAGGGGAAGATAAAGTTGTAAACTCTTTACTGAACAATGAAAAAGTACTTAACTCATACATATAGTAAAGCAAAAGCCTTAAGCTAAGTCTATTTTTAGGAAGGTGCTAAGTACCCATGAAGGTCAGGCAACTTGTAAACTTACAAGTGGCAAAGAGGTGAGAACTTACTCAGAGGTTTTTTCAGGTGTGAATTACTCAAAAGTTTAGTCTACTCAGGTGTGAATTAAGAATGGTCAGTCCTTTGGAAAATGTCTACTGTGATTGGTAGATGTGAGAACTTAGGGGAGGTGACATAGGAGAAAATCCCCTTTAAAAGGAGGTCAAAAAGAGGTCTATGGAGATTCAGCTGGGAAGAGCTGAATTGGAGGAGGCAGCTGGCCAAAGCTGCCTTGAAAGGCTTGGTGGCTGAACTTGATTGAGCTAGCCAAAGCTGAACTGGTGTCTCTCTGAACACTAGAATCTTGCTTGGGACAAATCTTGTGGTGAGTGGATAAAAGACTGACTGATCTCTCTCTTAGGGTTTTCAGCCTAGTCTGGCTCATGCTGGCCTAGGCTGGTCTAGCCCTTTTCTCATTATTCCTCTTTTTCTTTCTCTCTCCCTTTCATTAATTCCTCATTTGTATTAATTAAAATCTCTATAAAATCCAGCTGACTTGGGTATATTTAATATTTGGGAATTTTTCCCTGGTGACCACTTTATATTTGATTTAAAACAAGACACTGTCTTAAAACCATATTTTCTGCTGTCACATTTTAAGGCAACCACTGTTTTATCTGTAACAGTTTATGACTCCACTATTTTAAATGTTACAGCTGACAAGGTTATGTCTAGTAGCAGTCTACTGCAGCTCCAACCAGAGAAAAGCCTTGAATTATCTTTCAAATACTCAGACAGTTTACCTTCCAACAGTTACTAGCTATATGACTCTTTTCCTTAGTTTCTCTATTTGTAAAATAAGACAATATGGTATAGTAAGAAGAGAACCAGATTTGGACTCAGAGGATATGGGTTCAAATTGGACTTCTACCACATACTAGCCCTTAGGTAAATCTCTTACCCCAACTTCAACTCACTTGGTCTTCTCCAGTTAAAAATATCTGCAGCTCAATCACTCCTGATAGACATAGTGTTATGGAATCCTCTTCTGGGTGTGGATTGGATTAAAGAGATCCTGTGATCTCTTCCAACCCTATGATTCTGCGATATCTTAAATTCTTTTTTTTTTCTTTTTTAAACCCTTACCTTCTGTCTTGGAGCCAATACTGTGTATTGGCTCCAAGGCAGAAGAGTGGTAAGGGCTAGGCAAGGGGGGTCAAGTGACTTGCCCAGGGTCACACAGCTGGGAAGTGGCTGAGGTCAGATTTGAACCTAGGACCTCCCATATCTAGGCCTGGCTCTCAATCCACTGAGCTACCCAGTTGCCCCCATCTTAAATTCATTTGAAAGGAGCTGAGGCTTAAAAAAGAAGTATGACTGGGGAAAATCACTAAATAGTTTATAAATATAAATATATTTACATATATTTATATAAATGTAACATATTTATTATGGTTATATAATATATTAGTAAAATAAATATAATTAAACTAATAAATATAAGATATAATATGAAAATGATTGATATCAGGTTATTTTCTTTCTGCTAAAATTTTTTTAATTTATTTTAAAGATTTTCCCCCGGTTGCATGATTCATGTTCTCTCCTCCCCTCCTGGAGCTGACAAGCAGTTCCACTGGGTTATACATGTATTATCACTTGCTATCAGGTTATTTTCTGATGGCCAGTTAGCGAGGAAGATACCAGACACCTGAAAGAAGCAGCTTGGCGGCTCAGTGGACAGAGCCGTGGAGTCAGGAGGACCCGAAATCTAATCTGGCTTCAGACACTTGCTGGCTGTGTGACCCTGGGCAAGTATCACTTAACCTCCTGATTTTCATAGGGATAATATTAGCTCTTGAGTCTCGGGTTATTGTGAGAATCAAATGAAATGATCTTTCTAAAATTCTGAGGCACTTCAATACTTCTTTCCTCTACCTGGAAGGAAGGAGAGTTTGACTGGCTTTGCTTATCAGGCAACTGGAACGATAATGTCTATAATTGGGGCCTGTTCTTGTCTCTTATACTGTGTGCCTCCAGCTATTTGTAGAGCACATAAATGCGGAGGGACCCCATTTTCCGTAAATCTTCAATACTCTGATGGACTCCAGATCTCCTGATGGTGGCGACTTCTTCAAAGATGTGGATTCTCTCTCCTTCTGAGGGGTTCTTTTCCACACTCTTCAATCAATAAGCATGGATTAAATACTTATTAAATTTTAGGCATTGTGCCAGGTGCTATCAAGTTGGATAATGTCTCCCTCATTTAAATGTAAATTCTTTGCAAATAGGGATTATTTCATCCTTTTTTACATGTATCCTCATTGCACAATGCTTGGAACATAGTAGGTACTTAATAACAATAATTCTTATCAGTAGATTGATTGATTGATTGGAAATTCAGTTCTCCAGGAGGAAAAGCTGCTGCTATCTTTCAACAAGAAGTATTTCCTCCCTCCCTCCCTCCCTCCCTCCCTCCCTCCCTCCCTCCCTTCCTTCCTTCCTTCCTTCCTTCCTTCCTTCCTTCCTTCCTTCCTTCCTTCCTTCCTTCCTTCCTTCCTCCCTCCCTCCCTCCCTCCCTTCCTTCCTTCCTTCCTTCCTTCCTTCCTTCCTTCCTTCCTTCCTTCCTTCCTTCCTTCCTTCCTTCCTTCCTTCCTTCCTTCCTTCCTTCCTTCCTTCCTTCCTTCCTTCCTTCCTCCCTCCCTCCCTCCCTCCCTCCCTTCCTTCCTTCCTTCCTTCCTTCCTTCCTTCCTTCCTTCCTTCCTTCCTTCCTTCCTTCCTTCCTTCCTTCCTTCCTTCCTTCCTTCCTTCCTCCACCATTTACTTAGCCCTTGTGCCTTCCATGCAAACCATATGGAATCTCCCACATGGGTCTTATTCCTGCTCTGCCAGACTGAGGAACCAGCTTCATGAAATCAGTGGGGTTTATGCTTCCATTTAGTAAATTACTTTGCCTTTTAATTTCCTTCAGTAAAGAGCTGCACAGATGGGAAGAATGTGAGGTAAATCAGGAAATGGTTAATTGCTTCTGGAACGAGGACTCTTTGTTGGAAGCACAATAATATACCACATTTTAAGCTTGAGGTTGCCATAGAACCTGTTAACTCGCATTTTTTCTTCATTTTCTCCTGTGGGGGATCCAGCACCACCCTTTATATGGATAAAGAAACCAAGAAAAATATCTCTCCTGTTTCTAATATTTTCAGCAAATGGAGCAATTGGGAAGCCTGCTATAGACTGAGATGGGAAGAAGGGAGAAAAGATAGCTCTCTCAACTCACTCTCTATTGCCTTCCTTCCTAATTCTTCCTATTTTTCTTCTTTCCCTGGACTTGAGCCTATAGGGCTCAGCCTGAAGCCTGACTAGTAGTGAACTATGGGGTAGCTATTACTGAGCAAGCTTACCTAGAGACTGTTACAGAATTTAACTCATTTTCCTGCTCCCTCCCACACCAGTTTAAAAAACCCTTAACTTCTGTCTTAGTATCAATTCTAAGATAGAAGAGTGGCAAGACCTAGGCAAACAGGGCTAAGCAACTTGCTCAAGGTCATAGAGATAGAAAGTATCTAAGGTTAGATTTGAACTCAGGTCCTCCTGACTCCAAGCTTGGCACTGGCTCTACTGTGCAGCCTAGCTGCCCTCAGAATTTAATGCCATATAAAGGATGCTAATACATTGGTCTTGGTCTGCAAGGAGCTAAGGTTCACTAATTATAGTATTCAATATATTGTATCATAATCTAAGAATTCATGATTTCATTGGCACAAGTACTCCCTTTATCATGCAGATCTCAACCACTCCTCTCTGTTACAGGAGTTGGCCTTTTTGGGGTGCTGGTATTGAAAAGGAAAATCATTATCTGGTCTCCAACTTTCTGGTGATGTTTCTTTAATGTAAGCTAGTATTCAATCACCAGACATGAAGCTCTATTGGCATTTTAGGATTGCAGGATTTTCATTTTGATAAGTCTTGCAAGAATGTGGATTCCACTGAGAAACCTTAAAGAACCCAGAGATGGATGCTTTTTTTTTTTTAACATTTTTAAATTTGGTCATTTTCATACATTATTCATTGGAAAAAAAGGATCATTTTCTTTTCCTCCCCCTCTCCTCCCGCCACCCCTCCCCTAGCCAACACACAATTCCACATGTGTCCTTGCTCTGAACCCATTTCCATGTTGTTGGTGTTTGCACTAGGATGTTCATTTAGAGTCTCTCCTCATTCATGTCCCTTCCACCCCTGTAGTCAAGCAGTTGCTTTTCATCGGTGTTTGTCCTCTGCTTGTAGATACTGTTTTTTCTTTGTTCAGCCATTCCCCAATTGAAGGGCATCCCCTCGTTTTCTAATTTTTGGCCACCACAAAGAGCGCAGCTATGAATATTCTTGTCTTTTTCCTTATTATCTCTTTGGGGTACAAACCCAGCAGTGCTATGGCTGGATCAAAGGGCTGATAGTCTTTTATTGCCTTTTGGGCATAGTTGCAAATTGCCTCCAGAATGGTTGGATTAATTCACAACTCCACCATCAGTGCATTAGTGTTCCCACTTTGCCACATCCCCTCCAGCATTCACTACTTTCCTTTGCTGTCATGTTGGCCAGTCTGCTAGTTGTGAAGTGATACCTCAGAGTTGTTTTGATTTGCATCTCTCTGATTATAAGAGATTTAGAACACTTCTTCATGTGCTTATTAATAGTTTTGACTTTTTAACTGAAAACTGCCTATCCATGTCCCTTGCCCATTTATCAGTTGGAGAATGGCTTGATTTTTTTGTACAACTGGTTTAACTCTTTATAAATTTGAGTAATTAGACCTTTGTCAGAGGTTTTTATTATGAATATTGTTTCCCAATTTGTTGCCTCCCTTCTGATTTTAGTTACATTGGTTTTGTTTGTACAAAAACTTTTCAATTTGATGTAGTCAAAATTATTTATTTTACATTTTGTGACTCTTTCTAAGCGTTGCTTGGTTCTAAAATCTTTCCCTTCCCAAAGGTCTGACATGTATACTATTCTGTGTTCACCTAATTTACTTATAGTTTCCTTCTTTATGTTCAGGTCATTCACCCATTCTGAGTTTATCTTGGTGTAGGGTGTGAGATATTGATCCAAACCTAATCTCTCCCACACTGTCTTCCAATTTTCCCAGCAGTTTTTATCAAACAGTGGATTTTTGTCCCAAAAGCTGGGGTCTTTGGGTTTGTCATAGACTGTCTTACTGAGGTCATTTACCCCAAGTCTATTCCACTGATCCTCCTTTCTGTCTCTTAGCCAGTACCAAATTGTTTTGATAACCACTGCTTTGTAATATAGTTTGAGATGTGGGACTGCAAGGCCCCCTTCCTTTGTATTTTTTAAATTATTATTTCCCTGGATATCCTTGATCCTTTGTTCTTCCAAATGAACTTTGTTATGGTTTTCTCTAATTCAGTAAAAAAAAGTTTTTTGGAAGTTCAATGGGTACGACACTAAATAGATATATAAGTTTGGGTAGGATGGTCATTTTAATTATGTTAGCTCGTCCCACCCATGAGCATTCAATGTTTTTCCAATTGTTTAGATCTAGTTTTAATTGTGTGGAGAGTGTTTTATAGTTGTGTACATATAGTTCCTGTGTTTGTCTCGGCAAATAGATTCCTAAGTATTTTATATTGTCTCGGGTGACTTTAAATGGAATTTCTCTTTCTAATTCTTGCTGCTGAAATGGGTTGGAGATATATAGAAATGCTGATGACTTATGTGGGTTTATTTTGTATCCTGCAACTTTGCTAAAGTTGTTGATTATTTCGACTAGCTTTTTGATTGATTCTCTAGGATTCTTTAAGTATACCATCATATCATCCTCAAAGAGTGATAGCTTGGTCTCCTCATTGCCTATTTTAATATCATCAATTTCTTTTTATTCTCTAATTCCTTCAGCTAATGTTTCTAGTACAATATTAAATAATAGAGGTGATAATGGGCATCCTTGTTTCACTCCTGATCTTATTGGGAAGGCTTCTAGTTTATCCCCATTGCAGATGATGTTTGTTGATGGTTTTAGATATATACTGTTTATTATTTTTAGGAAAGGCCCTGCTATTCCTATACTTTCTGGGGTTTTCAATAGGAATGGGTGTTGTATTTTATCAAAGGCTTTTTCTGCATCTATTGAGATAATCATGTGATTTTTGTTGGTTTGCTTGTTAATATGGTCAATTATGTGGACGGTTTTCCTAATATTGAACCAGCCCTGCATTCCTGGTATGAATCCTACCTGATCATTGTGGTTAACCCTTGTGATGACTTGCTGGAATCTTTTTGCTAGTATCCTATTTAAGATTTTTGCATCTATATTCATTACGGAGATTGGCCTATAGTTTTCTTTCTCTGTATATGCTGGAGGTTTTCTATAATTTAGGGACCACAGCAAGTAACTCAAATATGTCCTCTGCAAATCTGAACATCTGCAAAAAAAATAATTAAATGATCACTTAATTCATAGAAAACAAACCTTTTAAAATAATATGTACTATCCTCAGACACTTCCTAGCTGTGTGACCCTGGGTAAGTCATTTAACCCCAATTACTTAGCCCTTACCACTCTTCTGCCTTGGAACTGATACTTAGTTATTGTTACCTGGAAGGTAAGGACTTTTTTCCTTTCAGTTTAATAACCAGCTCTCTGAAAATTCATGACATTTTAAAGTTTAATCTGCATTATCAACTTTTTCTCCATCATTTCATTTTCTAGGCAATCACTAAACCCCAATAAGTCTGGTCTTGTTTTGCACACTGAAAATTTAACAAAAATCTTGAATCCATCCTGGCTAGTTTCTATAAAGAAACAAATGAGAAAATAACAGGTAGGTGGTGCAGTGTTTAGAGTGCTAGATCGGTAGTCAGGGATGTGAATTTAAATTTATTCCACCCTGCTTAGTCTTTGAATTCTAGGAACCAGGAATGTATACAGCCCTACTTAAGGATTAAGTGTTAAGGAGGATGGCCTATGACCAACATGTGCTAGCAAGTGACAAATCAAAAACAACTGACAGACCCCCTGGACTGTCCCAAGTTAAGCTTAAGCTACCATTGGTACATGGGAGACGCAAGAAGTGACATAAAGAACAGTCTATATATTTACATGTCGTTTCCTCTCTCTGGTGCTGGCTCTCAGTCTCTCTCGGAGATGTTTTATTTCTGCATTGGGAGCTTGTGGTGGGTTGGGCATTTGTGGTTTGGTGGTAAAGTGACTGATTCCTCCTTTCCTCCTTTCCTTGACTTCCAACTCCTATCTGGCTTGCCAGAGCAGTCCAATTCCCTTTTCTCTCTCTTTTTCTTAATTTCTTCCCTCTATGGTAATTAAACCACCATAAAAATCCCAAACTGACTTGAGTATTTTATTGGGATCGAATTTTAATCACTGGCTACCACTAGTATAATATATTCAATCAACAAACCCTAATTTTACCCTTAACAGGAAGACTTGAGTTCAAATCCAGATTCACTGGCTGTGTGACCCTAGGCAAATCATTTAACCGCTGTTTGCCTCAATTTCCTCAAGTGTAAAATGGGGATGATAATAGTATCTATTTTGTCTGGTAGATGAGGATTAAATGAGATATTTGCAAAATTCTTAGCATAGTGCCTGGCATATAGGTTCTTAATAAATGCACATTTCCTTCCTTCCTTCCTTCCTTCCTTCCTTCCTTCCTTCCTTCCTTCCTTCCTTCCTTCCTTCCTTCCTTCCTTCCTTCCTTCCTTCCTTCCTTCCTTCCTTCCTTCCTTCCTTCCTTCCTTCCTTCCTTCCTTCCTCTCTCCCTCCCTCCCTCCCTTCCTTCCTTCCTTCCTTCCTTCCTTCCTTCCTTCCTTCCTTCCTTCCTTCCTTCCTTCCTTCCTTCCTTCCTTCCTTCCTTCCTTCCTTCCTTCCTTCCTTTTTTCTTTCTGCCTTTCTTGATTGCTTTCCTAGGAGAATAGGGTTAAATCAAAGTAATTTAAGCAAAATATGTTTGATATTGAGTAATTTCAGTTATGCAAAAGACCTGTACTCCAGACCTAAGCATTGTCCTTGACTCCTCACTCTCTTTTTTAGATAAACATAGCCTTTGTAGAAACTTCTGCAAATGTAATATGTACACTCTGATCTCTCTCTTGACCCTGGTCATTAGTAAACATTGCTGAAATACTTTCCTTGAATGGTTATCTTTGGATAAAAGCTATATTTATTAACTTCTTTTTGAGAATTTTGAAGTCATTATCACTTGGCTTCCTTAACATCTGAGATGAGTCCTTGAGGTTGGGACTGGTTGCCCCATAGACCTGTCGGATTCAGATGTTTTCCTGAATGATTTCTCTTTTGGGCTGGTATTTGGGTCAAAGCCAGTCTTTGAGGCCATTGGGCAGGTGGCCCTGATTTCCTCATGCAAATCAAATGCCAAATGTTCTGCTATAGCAGAAGGGCCCAAACCCTTGAGTTTTCTTCTATGCAAGCCTGAAAGTGGAAAAAAGGAGACCATATGGCTTGTTCCTAAAACCAAATAGACCCTAATGCTTCTGTTAAGTAAATCAGCATTTCTTTTTTTAAAGTTGCAACAATTGCCCCCCAAGATTTGAGGTTGGAAGATGGCTATGGGTGAATAGGTATAATTCAATTAAACCAAAGTCCAGACATGAAATTTCCCTATAGTATACAACTCTACCAATGGTCAAGGGTATTTATAATTCATAATTTAATTAAAATTTTAATAACAAAATTTCAGTTCTCGAGCTTTTTTCTCCCTTTCCAATGCACTAAAAAAGGGGAAAATGTAATTCTTATAATGAATAAACACAGTCAAAACAAACTCCCATATTTGTCACATCCAATAATATTTGGCTCATTATGCATATTAATCCATTGTCTCTTTGTCAAGAGTTGGGCAACATTCTTTATCATCAGTCCTCTGGAATTATAATGATGGATCAGAGTTCTTAAGTCTTTCAGAGCAATTCTCCCACCCACCCCCATAATATTGATATAGTTTTATTTCAGCAAATGAACCTGGAACAATGTTTCTCAAATCTTTTGGCCCCATAATAAAGGCTCTCCCGTTCCCCTCTATCCCCTTTTACCATGAAAAGTCTAGAGGTTAGGGGCCAGGAGCCTCTCAGGGGTGGAGTCAGGGAAGGTTGTTCAATTGTTTCCATCATGTCTGACTCTTTGTGACCCCTTTTGGGGTTTTCTTGGCAAAGACACTGGAGTAGTTTATCATTTCCTTTTCTAGCTCATTTTATAGATGAGGAAACTGAGGCCAATAGGGTTAAATGACTTGCCCAGGGTCACATAGCTAGTAAGTATCTAATGCCGAATTTGAACTCAGAAAGATGAGTCTTCCTAACTCCAGGCTTGGTATTCTCTCTGACACCTACCAGCTCCCAAGAGACCTTACAGGTTGTCTATTCTTCGACATTACCTTCTATTTATATTTTATATTTCTCATTGAAGTTACCAGTATATTGTCTCTATCATTAGAATGTAAGCTTCTTGAGGGTAGGCATCATTTCTCTCTGTCTTGATATTTCTAGGGCTTTGCAAAATATCAGACCTAAAACGAATGCTTACTAAATGCTTGTGCAAAAGGAAGCTAGGTGGTTCACTGTCTTGAGAGCCAGAGACATTCTGGGTTCAAATCAGACCACAGACATTTCCTGGCTGTGTCATTTCACCCCAATTGCTTAACCCTTACCATTCTTCTGCCTTAGAACCAATACTTATATTGAGTATAAGCCGGAAAGTAAAAGTTAAAAAAAAATACTTGTTGACTGTCAGGCAATTCTACAGGTAAGGAAATGAAGCCGAAAGTAGAGAGGATATAAGTAGTAAGGAGCGAAGCAGAAAATTTCAATCATGGTATCCTGGAAACTTATCTAGGATTTATAGGCATCATAAAGCCTGTCTGAGATAATCAAGAGCTGGAAAAACAAGAACTGAGGGGTAGGAACAATGTTATTGGTGGAAGCTATCATGGAAGAAGAGGAGATATCCTGGAAGCATTCCTTCCTACCATGATGGGAAGAAAAGACCTCTATATTGTAGGGAGGTTTGGCAGACTGCCTGCTGGATCTGGAGCTCTTCAGCATAAATGCCCAGAGAAAAGCTCTAGCAACAGCAACCAATTGCTGCCAGAGCATCACACCAGACAAATTTCAGTTTGTAGTAGGTTCCCTCCCTTTGCTTTCCCAAAGGCTCACCCATCAGGTAAAAGGAAAAGAGATGTTTGTTCTATTTCTGAACTTTAAAAAATATTTTATTTTCTCCCTATTTGATGAGCAACTCAAGAGTATTCATCCTATTATATTCTTTAGTGTTTACCTGTTTTGATTAATTTGGGACTTGTTCATCAAATTGAGATGAGGATAAATATGACTATTCTACAAACAAAGATAGGATTTTATTTATAAATATTAGGAATAATGGATATGTGGGATAGTTAGGTAGTACAGTGGATAGAGTAACAGTCTCAGAGTCAGGAGAGTTCATATCTGGCTTCAGATACTTTCTAACTGTGTGACCCTAGGCAAGTCACTTAAATCTGATTGTCTTGCTCTTGCTACTCTTCTGTCTTAGAACTGATACTAAGATAGAAGGTAAGAGTTAAAAAATATCAAGTGACATGTTTGGCATCTAGAAATGATTTGATTTTTTATAAGATGGAATTGTTTATAAAATAATTAGTTTTGAAATCAGGTCCCAGGGCAGGTAAATGGTATAGTGGATAGAATGATAGAAAAAGAAAGAAGAAGAAAGAAGAAGATGAATAAGAAGGAGAGGAAGGAGAGGAAGAAGGAGGAGGAGGAGGAGGAGAAGGAGAAGAAGGAGAAGAAGGAGAAGAAGGAGAAGGAGAAGAAGAAGAAGGAGAAGAAGGAGATGGTAGATAGAAAAATAGAAAGAAAGATAGATAGTAGATGATAGGTAGAAAATTTGAAAGTTAGGAAGAAAGATAGTAGAAGACCTGAGTTCATGTCCAACCTCAGATATTTGCTACTTGTATGACCTTGGGCAAAGCACTGAATCTCTGTCTGTCTGAGTTTCCTGAGTTGTAAAATGAGGATAATAATAGCACCTACTTCCCATTGTTATTGTGAGGAAAAAATGAAAAGGGCTTAGCACAGTGTCTGGTGCAGAGTAAGCCTATATAAATGTTAGCTGTAATTATTACTCCAGGACGTTCAAGGGGTGGGTCAGAATTCCTTTTCTCCTTTCTGTTAGACTGACTGTAGCCCTTGTTGGTAGGAGGGATGAGAAAAAAGGATATTTATGAACTCCAGTCCTCAGGTCTGGTCCCTTCCTCTCAGTATTAGGAGCAAGAGATCACCCTTGCCAGAGCCCAAACCCTCATTCTGCCCATGTCCACTTTTCTTAGGTCTCCATGTTTGTGACAGTGGAAAGGGCATCCCCAGCGGTGGGACTAGTTTTTGCTCTTTAGCTATGCTAATATGGAACCCTGGAAGGTGTGACAGAGGTCTGAACTCAAAGAAAAGTGACAGGATGAAGTGCTGCTGAATCTTCTCACCTTGATGGGGGAGGGGCCCCAGGAGGTCTGGAATTTTGAGAAGCCAGAAGGTTCTGACTAAGAGGCAGTTAGCTCTCAGTGTTGAGATAGGCAAGGGAAAGGTCTGACCAAGACTTGATCCTAGGGAAAGAATCATCTTTCTCTCCTAGTGAATGGACATCCTTCCCCCCATCAATTCCCAACCAAAGTGGCCAGCTGGAGAAGACATTAAGCCTCTGACAAGACTACCTCACAGCTCCTGGTGCCCTGGGTCTGAATTGTGCCAGTTGGGCCAAGACCAGGGCTAGCCAAGCCTGACTCTCTCAGGGGTCCCAAGGCTGCCAAATGTGGAAAGGAAAACTGAATCAAGTTCTGGACTTTCTGCCTCTCAGGTGGAGCAAATAGCAGTTGGAATGTTAGAGAGAAGATATTGACAGTTGGTGTGGGGGAGGGGATCTTGGAGAGTGACAGTTGGCCTCATGGGGATCTCTTTCCTGGCCCTCAGACTGGCAGGAGTGCTTTCTCCCTGTCTCTGGATAGAAGTTCCTCTATTCCTGATTTTCCCAACTGTGTGCTCCTGTTATCGTATCATCGAACAAAAGGACTTAAGGGGAGCAGTTTGAACTGTAAGGCCAGTCTTTAGGGGTGTCAGCCCGAAGAGACAGGCCTAACCAGCTCTGAAAATCAGAACCTTTTCTTCCTCTTGTTGTCTACTGCTATAGACTTTGAATTTAAGAAAACTAGCACAGATTATCTCATATAGGAATAGAAGAAACCCTCCACCAGTCTGTGAGGCCTGGCCTCAGCTCAGAAGCTGAGAGACTCAAACCCAATCTAGGGAAATCCGGATTCCCTCTTCCTTGATAGCTCCCCAGTCCAAATCCAAACTTGCTATTAAATTCATCCTTTTTTTAAAAAAATAAAACCTCAGCCAGATAAGAGGACTATCATTTCAGGGGAACATAGAGGAAGCAGAACTTAAGGACAGTCATTCAACCATAAATAGTACTTATCAGATCCCTGGGGGAGGATTGTCCCTCAGGGGGGTCCGTGCTTACCTGCTCTGGGGTATCTTCTACATCAATCAATAGAGAAGACATCCCCTCAGGCTATCATTGGTGGCCCTTTCTTGGAAATCCCAATTTTCAAAGATAGCCTCTCAGCAGGGGGCATCTCTCTCCTTTTACCTCACCAGTATCCATATTCCCTCTCTCCCTTCAATTCCTCCATTCCCTGTCAAAAACCTTCCATATCCCCTATAACTTCTTATCCCTACAATTCCTATAATTATTACACAAGGCCTGGGTCCCCCAACGTGAGGAGAGAGGAAAAGGGGTAGCTAGAATAGGGACACTGTTCCTCTCTTTCCTCACAAACCTTTCCTGCAGCCTTTTCCCTGGGTTATTCCCAACTGAATTAATTTAGAATAAAGGTTGTTGTCTTTCTCAAATTGACTTGAGTGTGAGTGGCTCAGCTTGAGAGGGAAAGTAATCTCCCTGAGGAAGAAAGCTCTAGACATTAGTAGTAGAGGAAGATAACAGCCAGTTTGGGGAGTAGCCATAGCTGAGGGAACGCTGAAGGGGGAAACTACTCACTCCCCCTCTCCTCTCTCTTGGCCCATTTTAACATCAGCTATCTCCCCAGGACCCTGCTTTGAGAGAGAAGATATCCATTCTTTCTCCTTTTGCCATCAACTAATTCCTATATTACATCTTGGTACCCCAGAAGGGACTCGAACCCACAATCCCTGACTTAGATATGTGGAAGTTATAACACCTACTCTATACCAAGCATTGTACAAAATCTTATCTATTATTCAGTCTTAACCCTTCATGTGATATAATAGGAAACTGAGGACAATAAGGGGAAATAGATTACGTCAAATCATAGAGTTGGGTAGTAAAGCCAACCAACCAGTCAATGCATAATGCCAGGCCCTGTACTATAATATATATTATCTGTCTTTCTCTCTATCTACCTATCATTTACTATCTTTTTTCTTTCCATCTTTCTTTCTATTTTTCTATATCCACTATCTTTAAAATTTTCTACCTATTGTAAAAATGGAGATTTGAACCCCAGACTTCAATTCCCAGAAGTCCTTGGCCACTTCCCAGAATGCTTTGTAACCTCACCTGAATTCCCACCTGGGCCAAGAACAAATTATTATTTAAACTAACTCTGCCTACTTCAGGCTCTCTCTCTTGGCTTCCGCTTCTAGGGACACGCATCTCCCAAGATGTAGTGAGTGAAATTGAATGGGCCTTTAGGCCCTCTTAGCCACGTGCTTTCTTATTTTGTATTTTCTTTATTTCTTAATCTTTAATAAACCTCATAAAAATATAATAGTTTTATTACTAGAAACTAAATTTTAATCATAACACTATCATCTACTATCTTTCTATTTTTCCATCCACCTGAAAGGGAATTTTTTATTCCCTTTGTCTATTTTAAGTTAATCAATCAGGAACTTGAAGTACCTCTACTGAACACTTAGTAAGTCACTAACAAAGAAAGTTCACACTTACTTAGTCATTAACACTTAACATTAACAAGCCCTCAGAATCCCTCCAAGGCAGTAGAATGAATGAAGAATGCCCTCAGCTGGCTTTTATAAGCAGTTTTCTTCCCATCACTTCCTGTCTCTCTGGTTTCTCCTTCCTTTCACTGTGGGCTGGTCTTTCACATCTTAGGAATCAATCAAAGTCGATCAATTTACCTAGCAGTGCCCAGGGAGGGGCAGTACTTGTGGTCTTTTAGTACTAACTGTTAATGACTAAGTAGTGTGAATTCTCTTTGTTAGTGACTTATTAAGTGTTAAGTAGTGGTACTTCAAGTTCCTGATTAACAAAATACACAAAGGGAATTAAAAACTTTCCTTTCACATACCTATCTTCTACTTTTTCTTCCCATTTTTCTTTTTCTATCTGCCCATCATCTACTATCTTATATTCTATTTTTATATCTATCTTTCTATCAGTCTATCACCTACTATCTTTCTATCTCTCTATCTACCTATCATCTATTCTATTTTTTCCTATCTACCTGCCTATCATCTACAATTTTTCTTTCTTATATTTCTATTTTTTTATCATCTATTATTTATCTTTGTTTTTATCTTCCTATTTACCATTTATCCCCTTTTTTCTTTCTTTATCTCTCTCTTGCTATTATCTCTGTCTCTCCTTGCTCAAGAAGGCTTCCTATTTATTGCCTCTAGGAACAAACACAAATTTCTTTGTTCAGTATGTAAAACCCTCCAGTCTACCTTTCCTTGTTAATTATACACTATTACTCCTTCCACACTCCACATTCCACACAAGCTGGCATATTTGTTGTTCTCTATATATAACGTTCCATTTCCTATTTTTCAATCCTTTGCCCAGGTTGTTCTCAATTCCATGTACAAAAGGGGGTACTCCTTCTTTCCTTCTAGCTCTTAGAACAGGTCCTAACTTTCTTCAAGGCGCAGTTCAAGTGCCATATCTTACAGGAGAAATTTCCTCCTCATTTCTTTAGTGTCCTCCTGTGCCCCTTGATATTACTCCATTTGTATTTATTTATTTGTTGTGTTACTTTATTTATCTGTAAGTGTTATTTCTTACTAATGGAATGCAAACTCCTAGAGGTCAGGGGCTGTTTTATTTTTGCCTTTGAAATTCTCAGATCTCGAACAGTGTCTGGGACCTAGTAGTTGCTGAAAAATGCTTGTCCAATGAATAAATAAAAGAGCTGGGACTAGGACCAACTGCTTGCTGTCTTTCCAGCTCTGACAAGGTATTTCTTCTTTGCCTCTGTAGTGATGCATAGCACCGAGGAAGGATGTGAGAAAGTGCTTTTAGATGGAATGTATTAAGCTGTCAAAGTAGAAAACCAAAGTTGGACAGGTTGGCTTTGAGATTCATAGGAGATGGCACACTGAGGTCTATGGTGTTGAGTTGCCAGTAAGACATGCAAAGTTCAGACCTTTATCTGGTGTGACCTTTCTCTGTCTCTGTCATGGATATAGGCAGGCTCCTTTGGCATTGGATACTCTGTGAAACATAACCTCTCCCAAACACTTGGCTTCAAAGTAGGTTATCAACACCTTGATATACAAGCTGGAAAGAAAGTATAATCTACTTACAGATATACTTTCTGAAAGATAAGCTAGTAGTAGTGGTAGTCTCTCGGTGACCGAGAATGACGATTGTCTTTGTGCATTATCATCATTATCATCTACGGTGTACCCTCATGTGGCTTTGGAGTCCAAAGGCTGAGGCGCACAGTTTGTGGCACACGGGGCATGGGACGCCAGTTGTTATGGGAGGTGCAGTTCTGGCCTGGTGTCAGCGTTCACGCGCAGCGGCAAGACATCGACGTCGCTCATCTTCAAAGGTGGCGGTGGCATGGTTAATGTGGGTTCGCCAGCTGCTTCTGTCAGAGGCAGCGAGTTCTAGTTGCTTTGGTGTGATGCCAGCCCACTTCAAGTTGGACTTTAGCTGATCCTTGAATCTTCTCTTTGGTCAGCCTTGTTTCCTGAGTCCAGCTGACAGTTCACCATACAATGCCTGTCTTGGTATTCACTGTGGTTCCATGCGGATGACGTGTCCAGACCATCGTAGCTGGGTCTTGAGGACCAGGACTTCGATGCTGGTGGAGTTGGCTCTGTCGAGGACTTCCTGGTTGGTGATTCGGTCCTGCCATCGGATCCTCATGATTGACCAGAGAGAGCGTTGGTGGAATTGCTCCAACTGTCATGTGCTTCCAGTACAGTGTCCATGTCTCACACCATACAGGAGCGAGCTGAGGACCACTGCGTTGTACACTTTGAGCTTCGTCGCAGTGCTTACACTTCTGTGTTGGAGGACTTTGGAGCGCAGCCGCCCGAGTGCCTGGCTGTCCTTTTGGATCCTTGCATTAATCTTGTGGTCTAGGGACCCATTGTTGGTGATGGTGCTGCCCAGGTACTTGGAAGTGTTGACGTTAGAAAGCTGCATGCCGTCGATTGTAATGCACGGCTGGTTCGTTGGCCTCCCTGGTGCAGGTTGGAACAGCACCTCTGTTTTGCTGAGGCTGATGGTCAGGCCAAATAGTTTTGTTGTGGTGGAGAACCTGTCCACAATGGTTTGGAGGTGATTTTCTTGGTGGGCCATGAGAGCACAGTCATCTGTGAAGAGAGCTTCCAGGATGAGTCTCTCTGTTGTCTTTGTTTTTGCAGTCAGGCAGCGAAGGTCAAATAGTGAGCCATCCAGTCGGAATCTGATGTAGACGCCCAGGTCTAGATCCATCACAGCATGTCGTAATACTTGGGTGAAGGATAGGTTGAATAGTACCGGAGCAAGGACACAGCCTTGTTTCATGCGATTGGAGATGTTGAAGCGATCGGAAGTCTCTCCACCAGATAGGACTTCCCCTGTCATGTTGACATGAAAGAGCTGGATCAGTTTGACGAATTTTGCTGGGCAACCAAGCTTGCTGAGGATCACCCACAATGTGTCCCTGTTCACTGTGTCGAACGCCTTTGTCAGGTCTATGAAGACAATGTAGAGACTCAGGTTCTGCTCAAGGCATTTTTCCTGCATTTGCCTCACCGTGAAGACCATGTCGATGGTGCTGCGATCTGGTCGGAAGCCACATTGTGATTCAGGAAGGTTCTGCTCTGAAACAGATGACAGGAGTCTGTTGAGTATAACACGGGCGAGGATCTTTCTGGCAGTGGAGAGTAGTGAGATGCCTCTGTAGTTGTCACAGGCTGCTCATGAGCCTTTGTTCTTGTATAGGGCTACGATGGAGGCATCTCTGAGTTCTGGGGGCATGTCTTCCTCTTCCCATATGCTGGTCAGCACTATGTGGAATGCCTGGAGCGCCTTTCCATTTAAGGCCTTGTACACCTCGGTTGGGATCCCGTCTTTACTGGGTGCCTTGCCTGCAATCATTTGTTGAATGGATTTTTGGACTTCCTCTATTGAAGGAGGGACGTCAAGTTGTTCAATGGTGCGGTTTTGGGGAATCTGGTCAAGGGCGCTTTGGTCGACTGAAGAGGGTCAGTTGAGAAGCTGACTGAAGTGTTCTTTCCACCTGTTGCTGATGCCTTTTTTATCTTTTATGAGAGTGTCACCGTCAGAGGATAGCAAGGGAGTGGTGGTGGGTTTTAATTGCCCATAGACAGTCTTGAGGGCACTGAAAAATTGTTTGTAGTTTTTCTTACCCACGCTGAGAGAGTGGGACTGTCTCTGTGCATCGAAAGATAAGCTAGTCACTGTCTAATTGACAGGGTCCTTTGAAAAATCTACACCAAGTTCTATGCAGTTCTGGTTATACTTGTAAGCTGAGTTGCCTTAGTGGTAAGATTTTAAGAAGTTAACAACTACCTTCCCTTTCCTTCCATCAGCCCTCTTTTGCTCAAACAAAGATCATAGGACAAAACAACTGACCTGGAAAATAGATCCAGAAGAGACAATTTAAGAATTATTGGACTACCCAAAAGTCATGATAAAAAAAAAGTCTAGACATCATATTAGAAAAATTATTTTAAAAGATGGTCCTGATATTCTTGAACAAGAAGGTAAAATAGAAATTGAAAGAATCCACAGATTACCCCTCCTGAAATAAAGCCCCAAATGAAAACTCCCAGGAATGTTATAATTTTTGAAGTTTTGCATGTGTTTGCTTGGATCTCATCATCTCTTATGGACTCTGTGCCTTGTTCTTTGTCTCCATAGAAATTTTATGGGGTTAGGTGTTTCTTTTGCTGTTTGCTCATTTTCCCAGTCTTTTTTTGTCTTTGGACTGGGAGTTCTAAAAGTTGCTGATTCTGTCTCCTCTACTGATAGCTTGTAGGACTCAACATTCTGAGCTATTTGGCCCTGGTGCTAAGGGCTATACCTTAGTGAAGGCTTCATTTCACTTTGCCTTCAGCGCAGGCTTGAAAGACCAAGTGCTACAGACTTCTGGACCTCACTGTGGGCTGTTGCCAGGGCCTGACACTTCAAGGGGTGGGTCTGGGGTGTGGGATGCTCTGTTGTTGTTGCATTCAGGGTCCTAGGATCCCAAATCTGGCTTATGCCCAGGTGGGGAACCTGGTGCAGTAAGTGGTTGGTCAGCACTCCTCTGTGTGCAGTTTTACTTCTGGTTCTCCCTTACCCCCTGAAAATTGACTCTCTGTGTCTCTGTCTCTGTCTCTGTCTCTGTCTCTGTCTCTGTCTCTGTCTCTGTCTCTGTCTCTGTCTGTCTGTCTGTCTGTCTGTCTCTTCCTACTTTTCAAGTTGTATCCAGTAGGAGAGTCCCCTCACTATGTCTTGCTGTTGGTTTTATACTTTTATCATTTTGAGGTGCTTTTTAAAGACCAGTTTGGAAGGATTGTCAGAGTAGCTTCAGCTTTCACTTTTATTAAGCCCCATCTTGGCTTTGCCCCCTACAATTCTGAGAGTGGGTTCAAACTTAAAGCACAATGATTGTGCCACATATGTGTAGAGACCCTATGTGATCAAAGGATTCTGACTCCTGGCCCCCGAAATCTTTTTGTTCTTTTATGGAGAGCTCATGAATTTTCTCTTTGGGTAGATTTTTGCTAGACTTCTAGAGTGAGTGTATTTTTACAATCTATATAGCCAGCATTTCTCTGTCATGAAGAATCACAATCTCAAAAATGACTGACATCGTCAGGGAACTATTTTTATTCCTTTTTCTACAAATGTTTCCTATGTTCTTGGTTTCTGTAGATTTTGTTCTGAGTTCATTTGCCAGCAGGATCTCTGAGGAGAACTCTGAGGAGAGATGAAGTCTCCTGGTCACCTGGATACTCCCTTTCAGAATACTTATTTATTTAACATCAGGAAAGAATAAACACAAAAGAAATAGTTATATGTCAAACCAGGTAGGAGAAAGAGCTGTGGCTTATCCTAGACATGACCACTCATAGTTCTGCCCCACTAGTCTCTAAGAAGTGTGAGAGGGAATTTAAAACTCCCTTTGTTTATTTTAACTTAATCAGTCAAGAACTTGGAGTGCTTCTCCTTTCACACTTAGTCAGACATTTGAAGATCCTTTTACAAGAAAGCTCACACCCTCAGAGAAAGGAAGTTTTCACAGGAAGTGAATCCCATAGGCACTTCCCCATAGGAATTGCCAGGCAAATTAAGAAACTATGACTAATTCCTGAGATGTGATATATCAGCCCAGAGTGAAAGGAAATAGAAACATGGGAAAAGGGCTTATAAAAGGTGAGACCAAAGAGCTGAGCATTCATTCTGCATTGGAATTCATTCTGCATTGGTGGCTCTTGCTTAAAGAGGATTTCTGTGTTGGAGATTCTGCATTGGAGATTCTTGCTGAAAGAGGGATTCTGTGTTAGTGGCTCTAGGAGCTTGGCTTTGGTGACTCACTTGGATTGAAGAGATACTCTCATGGGGTGGTGAGATTCACATTTGTGGATTTGCACTCTCAGTCTGGAGGCCCTCAGATCCGGACTTATGGTATTTAGCTAGGCAATATTTTCTATCTCTTTCCTGCATTTCCCTCTCTTTACTATCTCTACTTTGCTGTAATAAAGATATTAAAGTTACTAACAGATTCATAATTTAATTTTTAATTATTATAAATAAACATATAATAATATATCATCAATAATATAATAAATATATAAATAATTATTATGAATTTTATATGTTTTATATATAAAATTTTAATTATAAATGGCGACCACAACTTTTTATAACTCTTAATTTGACCAAAACCAATTTTAACTTTTATAGAAGGAAATGGAAAAAAAAATTGAGTGGCTGAATCACTCCTTTTGTATGGACACTCAGTTATGGCTCAATCATTCATGAGTCATCAATCCTTCTGACTCTTCAAGCAGCCATGAACATCTTCCTTAACTTGTAACACCAGCCCGTCAGTTTCTGATGGCAGGAACCGGCTCACCATTCTTCCATATGTGATTGTATTAGAAACAGGAAAATAATTTCCTTGCATACTCTAAAGACTAAAACTAAGTAGGGAATATTTGTACCCATTTCAAGGACTTCCCCTTCACCCTCCACTGGCCAGGCCTCCATTATATAACTCAACCCTCTCACTTTACAGGTGAAGGAAAAGAGACCCAGTAAGGTTGAATGATTTACATCAAGTTGCATAGAGAGCAGGTGGCAGAACTTGGATCCCCTCTGATGATTGCATTATTGCACCCAGTCAACCAAATAGTTGTTAGAAGTCTTGGTGGTTCTACCTACAAAATACCTTTCACGTTCCTTCCTTTCCACACATTCTGAAACCTCTGTCTGCCCTATCTCTCCTTCATGGAATCCCTTCAAAGCTTAGCTTGGACATGGCCCCTTACATGAAGCCTTCTCCTGATTTCACCAACTACTAATGCCCTTCCTTCCCTCCCTCCTTTGTATGTATTTGTATTATTTTCTTTACATTTTTTCTCTGTATACATATATGCATACATAGATATAGCCACATTTACATATGTATATATATATTTCTCCCCCTCTCCTCCAAGAGAACACAATCTCTTTGGGGGTAGGCAGTTTTTCTTTGTATTTGTATTCCTATTGCCTGGTGGTGTGACTGGCACAAAGTTAGCACTTATCAGTTGATTTTCTATCCTCTTCATATTAGAGTCTGAGCTCCTTGATGGTGAGATCTGTATGTATTTTAGGAGTCTCTTGGCATATGCCTCATCCCTAGCAAATGGCCAGGAAAGGTTTGTGGACTTGATTTCTTAAAGGGTACCATGAGTGATTCATGATTTTGAATTAGACATTGCTCTCTCTCTCCGCATCGCCTTTAAATCTGGAAATGCCCCTGGGAGGGGCTGCTCATCTAATTCCTAGGACCTGAGGATAATCTTAGCCAGGGCATGATCACTGTCTTCAGAGAGCTGAAGGACTGTCATATGGAGGAAGGACTAGGCTTGTTCTGCTAAGCCCCAGAGCAATGCGCAATAATTGCAAAGAAGAACAGTTAGGCTTGATTTCAGTTCAAACTTTCTTACTTGGAGCCATCCCAAGATGGACTGGGTGACCTTTGGGAATGGCAGTCTCGCTCCCTCCCCCATTGGAGGTCTTCAAGAACCACCAAGGCTGAATGGATCCATTCTTGTGTAGGCACAGAGGAGATTAGATAGTCTCTGAGTTTCCTTCCTCTTCAGAAATTCCATGAAATAAAAGCATTAGATGTCAGGGAGTAGGGGACGGGGATGGCAATGGCAGAGAAAGTGGATAGAAAGGACCCAATAATATAGTAAACTGACATTGATACAGCACCTTAAAGTTTGCAGTGCTTTACATACGCAATATGTACTGTGCCAGGCATGGAGTTAGGAAAATCCCTCTTCCCAAGTTCAAATCTGGCCACAGACACTTACTAGCTGTGTGATCCTGGGCAAGTCACTTCACTCTGTTTGCCTCAGTTTCCTCATCTGTAATAAGGTGAAAAAGGAAATGACAAACCATTCTAGTATCTCTGCCATAACAACGCATAAGGGGTCATGAAGAGTTGGACACGATTGAACAACATCGACATGTATCAGGGATTTATGATCTTCCTTTAAGTCTTGAGGACTGGAGTCAGGAAGACCTCAATTCAAATTTAGTCTCAGACACCTTCCAGTGATGTGACCCTGGAGAAGTCACATCCTTTGTTGGCTTCATTTCCTCACCTATAAAATGGAGATAATTAGCAGCTTTGTCGCAGAGTTGTTGTGAGAATCAAATGAGATATTTATATTATGCTTAACATAGTGTCTAGGTGATATTAATGTTAGGTATGGTGATGATGATGACAGTGTGTGTGTGTGTGCATGGAGATACAGTTAAAAGGATGGGAACTGGTCATAAAGTTACTTCCTCTAAGGTTGTTATTAAAGAAAGGTATTGTGCTTAAATGCACTTTTTATTGTAAAATTGATTGTTATTCTGTCATGTTTGACTCTTCATGACCTCATGCACCTTACTGTCCATGGGGTTTTCTTGGCAAAGATATTAGAATGGTTTGTCATTTCCTTCTCCAACGTATTTTACAGATGAGGCAATTGAGGCAAACAGGATAAAGTGACTTGCCCAGGGTCACAGAGCTAGTAAATATCTGAGGTAGAATTTGAACTCAGGTCTTCCTCATTCTAGGTCCAACACCCTATCCACTGAGTCACCTAGTGTTCTCCTAATATTGATCAAATACACATACCTTTAAAATACAGCATTTCAAGATGGAAAGAGCATTGGGTTAGAGGTCTGTAGATCTGTGGTTTTCATTCTAGTTTTGCCATTGACAATGAGACCTTGGGCAAGTAACCATCTATTTGGACCTTGCTTTTGTATCCCCTACAAAACAAGGGATTTAGAATGTTAGAAAATGGCATAAGAGAGCCACCAAATTTTACTACTAATGGTGAATACTTGAAATGTTTTAGGGGCCATTCCTTGGAAACCATTTCTTTATTTCCTCTGAAGAAGAAAGAGAGGGAGAGAGAAAGAGGTGTTTGAATTGCTCCCTGAATTCTACAGCCTTTGTTTTTAACCACGGTAGGTTAATTGATGCTTGGATCCAGGGACTGCCCACAAATTTGGTTGTTACATTCAAAAAAAGATGGCAGACTTCCTGTGATGTCCTGCTTCAATGCCTCATTGGAGCATGCAAGTGACTTGTGTTCTTGAAGGCAATGTGGTGGGTTGCATGCTCTGGCAGGGAATAGACTCAGAGAGGGTGATGACTGGAAGGGAAATCAGTGGCCAACCCATACCCCAGATGAATTCTCACTATCTTCTCCCTGATAAGTGGTTATTTGGCCTTTGCTTGAAGCTGCTCAAGAAGGGGAAACCCACTTGCCCTCTAGGCAGCCCATAACACTTTGGAACAGCTCAGATTGGGAGTTTTTCTTGACATTAAACCTAAAATTGCAAATTCTACCTGCTCTTCCTGGTTCTGTTCTCTGGATCTAAGTGGCCAGATCTGGCCTCCATCTAACCTGTTGGGTCACCCTGGGGTTTGTGGTTAAAAGAGTCTGCTACGGACTCTCTGGGCTACCTCTAAGGTCCTGGGTTTGGGAGCACATGCTACAATGGCTCGGGAAATGGAGGGTGTACATGGGCTTTCTCATCCCCTCATTTTTCTTAGCTATGTGGATGTAATTTTTAAAGACATTTTTTTCATGTATTTTTTCACATATAAATATTACATATAAATTATATGTTTATATTGTTATACTGAAATGTAAATAATATATTTATATACAAACAGAATTATATATTAGGTAAACTATTATATTTCTATTTTACATTTATATATAGTATTATGCCACATATTATGAGCATTGAACACCAGTTTGTACCCCTTTTCTTGGTAAATCTAAGATCAGTCTTAGGGTGTTTCTCTACTGAATTGAGTTTCCATTCAGCTCCCGCTCTCTGAATGGATTAAGGACAAGACCTGAAGCTTATCTATATAAGGATTAGGCCAGCCAGAGACCTTATGGCTCCCTGACTTCTCAGAAAATGCTTGTCTCTTGTCACGTTGACTCTTGGCATTGGGAAGACAGGCCTCTGACTTGGACTGAGGTCAAGTCTGTCCAAGCAGGTGACCCAGAAAAAATGATGTCATGGGGGTGTAAGTTACGGATCAAGGAAGAGTGAGCTCATGTTAGCAAGGCAACTGACCAAGTGACAAACCGGCTCTTAACTATTTAATAAATCATTATAAATTAATGTACAGTCTCCAGAGAGTTTTAATCTTAATAATCTTATTATATTATATAATAGATATACAATACATATTTTACACTTATAATATATTATATAATATATAACATTTATATATAATATACTTATATATTTTATGTAGTATATTTATATCTATATATTATAATGTTGAAAATTAATATTATACCAAATGTAATATGCTAAATGTAATAATTAGAAATTGGTTTGGAAATAAAAAATTAGTTAAAAAAAGAAAAGATTATTGTGGTTGTTGTTTTTAAAAATAATTAACCCTTAAGTCATGAGGATGATAGTAGCTTTTAACAATGTAATTTTAATATAAATATAATCTAAGAATGAAAAAAAATATTTCTTAGCCTACCAGCCCACAAGATTGTCTTCTGCCTGAGCCACCAGCCTCTAGAGAGAGAGTCCAATTCCACACTCCAGTCCCCAAAACCCCTTTTCTCCATGTCACTTTCTTTTCTTGTGGGCTGGTCTATCACATTTCAGGAACTCATGAAAGTTTCTCTGACCTGAACCTATAACTTCTAGTTCCAGGTTGCTAATATGGGGTATAAGGAGGGATAGGAGTTATGGGGTATAAGAATCAATTCTCAAAAGAAAAACCAAAACCAAATAGAAGAAAAAAAAAGAAAAAAAATTAAAATTTGGGAAAAAAATCTCAAACTTTATGTATATAAAAATTCTAAGTAAGGAAGAATAAGTCCATAACAGGGTCAATTGAAGTGATTTATGTCCCACAAGTCTGTAGAACAAAATTGCCATACTATAAAGAGAAAAAAGGGACTAGATTTTGAAGTAAAAGGGAAATATGGCTCCCTGGTGTGATTTTACTTTCACTCTCAGGGATAGGGGAGCCAAAATGGCAACCAAATGAGTTACTTGTCGGAAACCTGGCATGGGGAAATCAGAAGGGAATCCACCCCTAACCCCTAAGGATGCTGAATAATCCAAGGAGAGGGATGAGATAATTAGTTTTCAGGCACTGGGGACAGAGAATCACTCTTTCATATTTAACCCTTAAAAGTTTGCAAAGCACTTTGCATAATATAATTTGATTCTCACAACTCTCTGGGAGGTAGATATTACTATTATCCCTATTTTGCAAATGAGAAAGTTAAGGCTTAGACTTAAATGACTCATCCAGAGTCACATGGTGAACATCACACCCAGATCTTCCTACCTCCAGGTCCAGCTTTCTGACATTATGTCATGGGAGACCACCTAGGGACAAAAGGAGATGACTGTATCAATTTGTGCTGAAAAAATCCCCTTGAAATTCATATATATATATATATATATATCAATATATATTCTCATTCATTCTTTTAGCAAAAATTCTCTATATATACTCTATACATATATACACATGCATGTGCACATACATGTATATGTGATATAATTAAAGAGCCTATATACACACTCTAAATATACATGCATGTACACCAACATGCATGTGTACCAATACATGTATGTATCCCCCCCTCCCCAAAGTCTTTCACTCCCTCCCCCTAACCAGAGCAAACTGTGGTATTCCATTTTTCTGAATGTACTCTCCAAGCTATTTCTTACTGGAACTTCTTTTGTTCCTTTTGAGGCTTCTGTTGATATTCATTTTGACCTGATTTCATTTATAGAAAACTACTAGTGGGGTGGGGAGAAGGAAGAAGCAGGGTGTACTTTGCCCCGTCCTCTACCAAGAACAGCCCTGGTTATTTACATCCAATTGATTTCACCCTTTCAAGGTGTGTGAAAATAAGCTTGAAGATACTTTGAACAAGGATGGAGAAGATAATGATGTTGCACTATTTAGACCTGAGAGCATTATTTATATTTTAAAGCTGCTTGAGTAAAGTCTTGAATTCTTTAGGACGCTTTGAAGATGCCAAGGACCTTAGAGGGAATAATAAGATAAGAAGAAGAAGATAGTGATAAGGACAAAGATAATAATAATAATAACTCAGAGTCATCTAGCTTAAAGGTTTGCAAAGCATTTAACCTAAATTATCCCTTTTGATTCAGAATAGGAAAGGGATGGTGATTAAAATAACTTGCATCCATGAAAAATCTTCATTCAAATATATAATCATATGGGCCCTTTATGTGTTTCAAACACTTCCATTCGGGGTTATTGAATTCTGCCATAGCAATTGTTTCATAAACGACTTCAAATCCCATGATTTCCCTGCCTTTTAAGATGGTTTAATGGCTTTTGCAAGTTTTGCAGTTCTTCATGCCCAGGGTAAAAATGGAAAATTGGACTTTTTCATTTCCTAAGTGTTTTTTCCACAACAATGAATGTTCTATGGACGTTTAGTAATACTGTGATCTTTTCCATATGAAGATAAAATGAAAAATTATTTTTGCCTCGGAGGAATTTAAATTCTACTGAGGGTTTAAAAACAAAAGGTTTTATCGACGCCTTTTACTTTTGAAGCCTGCTCTGTACACAAACAAACAGTGGAGTGAGTAATCTGACAGTGTATGCAATACTCTGTCCTGGTAGTCCCCACTTAGCAGACGAGAAGAGGGTAAGTATGTTTTATTATGTGTTCTTTCTAGTGTCATTATCCATTTTTTGGTTGCCCAGAGTACAACTTCCTTTTAGTGATCTTTTAATTCACACTGTTGTGGTCATTGTGTAGATTTTCTCTCCTGATTCTCTCTTTTCCTTACTCTGTCAGTTCACAGAAGTCTTCCTATATTTAAATCTCTCATTAAAAAAAAAATTCTTCCTGGTTGTATGCTATTATTCTTGTGCATAAAACTGACCAACAGAGGGCAATTGTAGGAAGTTTAAACTTAGTGATGTCAGGGAGACAGAACAGAGAAGAGACTAAGAACTATTTCAAGTGGTATTTAAAGGAAGGAGAGAAATCTAGAATTTATAGAAATATGTTTGAATATATTTCTCCTCTGTGTGTTCTCCTCTCAATCCTTACTCATAGTG
Organism: Monodelphis domestica; assembly: GCF_027887165.1. Taxonomy (NCBI): domain Eukaryota; kingdom Metazoa; phylum Chordata; class Mammalia; order Didelphimorphia; family Didelphidae; genus Monodelphis; species Monodelphis domestica. The sequence goes on from NC_077234.1 coordinate 58,458,351, forward strand.
GCAGGTTGAGTAAGCAGAGGACAGATGACTAGTCCTCTTCTCAAGCTTTCAGAAATAACCCTGATGGGCTCTGGCTTTGTTACTGTCACCCAGAAGCCACCATCTGGTGTCCCCCCTTCCACATTGATCAAGTAGCTTGGAACAATTAACTTTTACCAAGGGATGCTTTGGGCTTGGTGGCTTCTAGCTCTGGTGACCTATTACTATTACTGAATGGACTCCTCCCCCCCCCCCCCCACCCCAACCCTTACCTTCCATCTTAGAACCAATCCTGAGTATTGATTCAAGGAAGACGAGAGGTAAGGGCTAGAAAACTGGGGTTGTCACTCTGTTAGGAAGGTTCTGAGGTGTAATATTTGAACTCAGCACCTCTATCTCTATGCCTGACTATTCATTGAGACACCTACATGCCCCAGTTTAATAGACTTTTGACAGTTCTTTTAAACCTTTCAAAAAAGCACAAGGTCCTAATCTGTTCAATTCCATTTCTGCACGTACTTTTATCTAAGGTCAGAAAAGAAGAAAACCAAAAGAAACAGAAGAAACAGGAGCTTCATGTACTTATAAGCATATATGATGACTGGGTAGGAAAATATAAGCATATATGATGACTGGGTAGGAAAATAAGGCAGCCAATGTCCCTTCCCAACTTGTCCCAAGATCTTAATAGTTCCCTTTATTTAAAAGCTGGAAGGGAAGAGAACAAAAGTTCAGTTCAAATGCATGCTAATGCATTGTTGGTGGAGTTGTGAACTGATCCAACCATTCTGAATGGCAATTCGGAACTATTGTAAACAATAATAGCAATATTCGACCATGGTTATCTGTGAAAACTTGGCACTCTCAGCAGCTCAAAGATCTGGGACTATCCTGAAGGACTTAAGATGAGGAATGCTGTCTACCTCCAGAGAAAAAAAGCTGTTGGAGTCATCTTTCACATCAGTGTATTTATGGTTTTATTTTGGAGTTTTGATTTTGTATGAGTGTGCTCTTACAACAATGACCAAAATGGAAGTCTTTCATGGCAATAAATTTTTTAAGTTAACCCCCCCCCCCCCCCACCTTTTTCATGCATCCTCAATTCCAGTTCCTGAGCCAATTAGAAGGCTTTCTGTCTTGACAGTAGGAGCCTCTCAGTCCCCCATGGCTAGAGGTAGACTCACTAACCTGCCATTTATTGGATTGGAACCAGATGGGGAATTTTGTGCTTGCTCCATACAATCCCCAAGGAAGGGACAAATGGATATGTGCTTTAAGGACCAGATTCCCATTAGATAATTAGATAGTCCTCCCCTACCCCCATTGCAATTGTACAAAGAACGGTCTATACCTACAGAAAAACAAGAGAGCAATAATGCTCTTTGGACAAGCTGCCATAGCTGTATAGTGGATGGCTATATTTAATAGGGCTGTTTGGCTTTCTTATCTTAACTCATTTCTTCCAAATTGAATTTTTGCCATGAAGTAATTCCTAATCGCCTCCTGACATTTGGATCGAAATATATTGATTCACCCCTGGGAGAAATCGTCTCTTTCCACGGAGCTCCCAGTGAAAGGAACATCTTGAAGATTTGCCTGCAGACATTTCAAGGGATGCTCAGACTCCATGTCATCTGATGACGTACGTTTTGCCCTTACTAAAAGTCACATGAGGCTGTGGCCACATTCTTCTGTGACGTGGAACAAATGCTCCAATTAATCCTGGGCCAGAGTGACTGAGGTTCTTTGCTCCAGCTCAGATCTGCTCCTGCTCCTCCAGGGCTGGGGCCATTGAAACTTCCCAAGCCTCGTTGACTGAGAAGGAAAATCATTGTCTTGGGTTCACATTTTGATCTCTTTCTGAGGGGCTGAAGCTGGGGTTTTTCTTTTCTTTTCTTTTCTTTTCTTTTCTTTTCTTTTCTTTTCTTTTCTTTTCTTTTCTTTTCTTTTCTTTTCTTTTCTTTTCTTTTCTTTCTTGCTTTCCCTTCTTTCCCGCCTTCCCTCCTTCCCTCCTTCCCTCCTTCCTTCCTTCCTTCCTTCCTTCCTTCCTTCCTTCCTTCCTTCCTTCCTTCCTTCCTTCCTTCCTTCCTTCCTTCCTTCCTTCCTTCCTTCCTTCCTTCCTTCCTTCCTTCCTTCCCTCCTTCCCTCCTTCCCTCCTCCCTCCCCTCCTCCCTTCCTTCCCTTCTTTCCCTTCCTTCCCTCCTTCCCTCCCTTCCTTCCCTTCCTTCCCTTCCTTCCCTCCTTCCCTCCTTCCCTCCTTCCCTCCTTCCCTCCTTCCCTCCTCCCTTCCTTCCCTTCCTTCCCTTCCTTCCCTCCTTCCCTCCCTTCCTTCCCTTCCTTCCCTCCTTCCCTCCTTCCTTCCTTCCTTCCTTCCTTCCTTCCTTCCTTCCTTCCTTCCTTCCTTCCTTCCTTCCTTCCTTCCTTCCTTCCTTCCCTTCCTTCCTTCCCTCCTTCCTTCCTTCCCTCCTTCCCTCCTTCCCTCCTTCCCTCCTCCCTTCCTTCCCTTCCTTCTCTTCCTTCCCTTCCTTCCCTTCCTTCCCTTCCTTCCCTCCTTCCTTCCCTTCCTTCCCTTCCTTCCCTCCTTCCCTCCTTCCCTCCTTCCTTCCTTCCTTCCTTCCTTCCTTCCTTCCTTCCTTCCTTCCTTCCTTCCTTCCTTCCTTCCTTCCTTCCTTCCTTCCTTCCTTCCTTCTTTCCTTCCTTCCCTTTGGGCGGAATACAAATACAGGATGCTGGGAAAGAGCTTCAGTCTGTGACCCTGACTTCATGCAAGGGCAGCTAAGGCAGATGATTCGGAGGGAGGCAGCTGTGCAAGCTTAATTCTGCTCATTATTATGAATAACACTTTTTTAAAAAAATGAGCCACCTGCTGGGCAAGGGCTGCACCAGAAAAGTGAAGGTGATCACTGTCAGCCCAGTGCTGACGTCATGTTGGCTGTGAAAATAGCCCAGCTCAGACAGTCCATCCTGCTGCACAGTCCCCAGGGATATTGGTGTCATTAAACCATGACGTGGTTACCAAATAAGGTGGAAAAAACACATTGGCTTCTTCAGCTTTAGTTGCCTGCTTAGCTGAGAAAATAATTTCAAGCAACATACCAGGTCCTCCATGTAGCATATTCCAAGTTAAAAAGAAAAAGAGATATTTGTGTTTGGTTCTTCTCCCTGAACTGCTTCTATCTTGTCATGCTTTCTTCCTAGGCTCCCCTCCTGTCCTCCAACCCCATGTGCTGTCATGATGGCTCCCAGGTAGCTATCCCCATCTCCTTGCCCTTGCCTTCCTGGAGAGTATCCAATGCTCCAGACTGTTCTGACTTCCCTCCAAAATTGACTTGTTCAGGTGGCACAGTGGATAGAGAGCCTGGTTAGGAGCTGGGAGGACCTGGGTCCAAATCTGTCCTCAGACACTTCCTAGCTGTGTGACCCTGGGCAAGTCACTTGACCCCCATTGCCTAGTCCTTATTGTCCTTTGGCTTGGAACCAATATACAGTGTTGATTCTAACATGGGAGGTAAGTGTTATAGAAAAAAAGAAAGAAAAGAAACCTGTATTGGAGAAGAGACTAGTGTTTTAACATGGAGAAATAGTTTTAATGTTAGGAATGCCCAAGGATACCCCTTGGGCAACAACTGTACCATATAGGTGGCCAACTAGTCCTATCCTGCCATCACTTTGGAACAAAAGAATAAAATGTTCCTTCACTATATGAGACCATAATTGGATTCAGCATTCCTAATTTTATTAATCCTAGATTTACTGGCTTGTTAGATTATGACATACCTTAACTCTGTTATTCGTCAATCCTCCATCTCTAGGTCCTGGATAATAATTGCACGACAGGGTCATAACTAGCACGTGGTAACCAGGTCTTTACCTCAGGGCATCACAAATCTCCTGAAAATGCCATTAATAACCTCCTTAAAGGAGGAAGGCACATCCTTATTACTTTTTGTTATGCCCAAGTTCATCATTATAATCCTTGCCTTCACTTCTATTACTAGAAGGGGAGTAGAGGCATTTTCCTGGCTTTGTTTGCTTTATTCAGTATCAGTTCATCCAGATTTTCCCATGTTTCTCTGAATTCTTCATATCTGTCATTTCTTCTAATAATCTTTAATAAATCTCATAAAATATAATATTCTTCTTACTAGAAACTAAATTTAATTTTTATAATGTATACATGTGAAGTCATGCAAAACATATTTCCATATTTTTTAGGTGTGGTTCTCTATCTACTGAGCCACTTCTCTGCCCCATACCAATCGATTGTTAGCAACAGAGTTTTCTAGAAGCAAGTACACAGTCTACAATTTGAGCCTCCTAATTTCCCGGCCAATTTTCTTCAGTTTCTTCTTGGAGAAGTTCCAGTGTTTAAATGTTACTTATTTCTTATGAAAAGAAAATATTTTTACTATAAACAGTATTGCTTTTAAAATAACACGGGGGCTCCAAGAAGACACTCCGATTTGCCCTCGGTAATTGTTCAAGTGCCTCTATAAATATTTCTCTGTGGAAGATGTGTCCTCTCTTGCAGTCTGTTTATTCAAAGCATTGGTTTCAAATTTGTTCTGGGTCAAAACAAGGAAAGGGTTTCAAAAAGGAACCGAGTTGTCTCAGTAGTCTAAGAGAAAAGTGATAGTATAATTAGAGCAGATTGAGGTGAAAAGCAGCAATTCTTCATGACCACAGTATTTAGGAATTCCCCTGGGTACTAAAGGATGGAATAATGGGAATTTTCCATATTAGAATGCTTGAAGAGCCTGCAGGGTGTAGCATAGTACAATCGTTTCCCAATTCTTTTGGTCTTAGCACTCCTTTATACTCTCAAAAATTACTGAGAACCCCGACGAGCTTTTGTTTTTGTGGGTTACAAGGATCCATATTTACCATGTTAGGAGTTAAAATGTGTTAGCGGATTAGAGTAGCATAAAGTAGTCTGCCTATTAAATCTATCGATAGAAGAATTTAGGACCAAACGAGAGATAGGATATAAAATGGATAATGTTGATTACATTAAACTAAAAAGGTTTTGTCCAAAAAAGAGTTAAAGTGATTACACAAATAGTTTTGACTTTATGAAGCCCCCTGAGAGGGTCTTGGAGATTTCCATTCTGGACCACACTTTGCTTTGGAGTCAGGAAGACTTGAGTTTTTAATCTTACCTCAGATAATAGTGGGGCAACTCTTGGCAATCCACTTTGACTTTTCTTAGTCTCAGTTGTCTCATTTGTAGAATCAGATGGTAATGGCAAGTGCCTCAAAGGGTGACTGCGAGGCTGAAATATAGGAAATTATGTGTATATATAAATATATATATATACATATATCTGCATGTATACAGTGCTCTGCAAACCTTAAAGATCTCTATAAATGTCTGATCTTCTTATGAAGGGGGGAAACAGTACTGATCACTATCTTAAGGAATATTAGAAATTTTATGCTGCCTGTGGATTCCAGTTTATGAGAACTATTTATATTTTGTGAGGTCTCTTAAAAAACCCAAGAGTGGCCCTCACTCTTTATTTACATTGTGAGTTAGAAGTTGCATTTGTGTTTAGTTGCAGTGAACTCAGAGAAGATATGGCCCTATCTAGCTGGGGGGACTGCCTCCTACTGCTTCTAAGGAGGTGGGTTCTCCCTAACACAGCCAGGTTGGTTCTTTCTCCTCCTAATTGGTCTGCCTGCCTCTAGTCTCTCCCATTTCCAATTCATCCTTCACATAGCTGCCAAATTGATATTACAAAGGCACAAATTTGACCAGGTCACTCTCCTGCTCAAAAAGTTTCACTGGCTCCTTTTTACCTCTGGGATTAATTATGATAATGGGATCCCTTATTAATGTGCTGATTGGGGACATGAAGTCTTGCCTTGATTCAAAGATGAAAGTTATGTGAATGAAAGAAAGAAAGAGAGAGAGAGGGAGGAAGGAAGGAAGGAAGGAAGGAAGGAAGGAAGGAAGGAAGGAAGGAAGGAAGGAAGGAAGGAAAGGAAGGAAGGAAGGAAGGAAGGAAGGAAGGAAGGAAGGAAGGAAGGAAGGAAGGAAGGAAGGAAGGAAGGAAGGAAGGAAGGAAGGAAGGAAGGTTTTGCCACTGAACCGGACTGCATTTCATCAACAGGAATATCTCTTAGAACTTTAGCTCTGATGTTATCAATCAATAATAACAGCTCTGAGTGAGTTAAGTGTCTAAAGGTTTATAAAGTACTTTATGATCCTCATGAGGTTATGATTCTCATTTTACAGATACAGAAGCAGAGGGTCAGATTAGCTAAGCAACTAGAACTGTTAGTTTTGTATCTAAACTGGGAGTTGAACCCAGTTCTTCCCAGTTCCAAACCCAGCCCTGTATCTGCTAGGTCACAGCTCAAGTCATACAATCACTGAATTGAAAGGGATCTTGGTGTTAATTTGATCTATTTTCCGCCTTAGACCGGAACCACCATTTAAAGCATCAGACAGATGGTTATCGAGTCTTGAGAATTTTCAATGAGGGATAACTCTGTCAGGAAGGGACGTCAATCCTTGGAAAGTTTTTTCTTGTTTTGAGGGGAATCTTCCTTCCTCTCTATTATATATAAGCACACATAATAATATAGCAAATATACAACAATAGACCTATATAATATATTCTCAATATATTTTATCTTATTTTTAAAATTATATATAAATACATTATAAATATATACAATAAAATACACACATATTTATTTATATACACATACACACTCATTGGTTCTATTTTTACCCATTGGACTTGGGTATTTAGCGGGGACTAGCCCTTTTCAGGGCTGCTCAGCCACCTCTGGTGCCAGCCTTTTATCCAACTCTCTCACCTGTGGCTCCAAGAAGCTGGAGCATGTGCAGTAGCTTCACCTGGTGTAAACTATCTAAGTGTATTTACTATATCCTGGGCCATCCTTAGTTGTCCTAACTTTTGTCTTGCCATCAGACTTTGATGATTCTGAAAGAGAGAATGAGGCTGATGACTTTGTAAAACTAACTCACTGAAATCCAATTCAGACCCAAGTTGATATGACTCCATAATGCCATTGGTCCTCTTCGAAAACAAAGAATAAATTACAACAACAATTTGTACAATAATGAGTGTATATATATAATTTAACATATATATGGAAAGACACCTATTACCAATAATGACTTGTCCACAAGAAGTAGCTTTAAAAACATTCATGAAAGGAGTTAGTTTGGTTGTGTAAGAGGATAATTGGGATGTGCCTCTTTTAGTCCTTGTAATCCTTTTATTCCAAAAGAAAGCCTGGAGCACACTGGGAAAATCCATTGTGGAAGACTCATGGAAGGATTTGGGCAAGAGACAAGGTCTAGGGAGAGGGTGATCTGATTTCTACCAGTGGAAGGAGTAACTACACTAGTAGGAAAAGGATCATTGAAATAATGAAATATATGATTGCATTTATTTTTAGCAACTGAACTATACCATTGGCTCATCTAAGTGGGAGTGTGGACAGAGAATAGGACCCAGGGTCAGGAAGATTAGAGTTCAAATTTGACCTCAGACACTTCCTAGCTGTGTGAACCTGGGCAAGTCACTTAACTTCACCTTGCCTCAGTTTCTTTATCTGTAAAATAGGGATAACAATAGCATATACCTCTCAAAGCTATTATGAGGATCAAACAAAATAACATCTGCAAAGAGATTAGCACAGTGTCTGGCACTAAATTTAGTAAGCACTAAATATATGTTAGCTATTATTACTATAATGAGGTTAACAGAAAGTAGTTTTTTTTTCATATGAATTGGTTTTTTTCCTGGCATTTCCATTTTGAATTTGTTCAAATGATTTTAAAAACATAAATGAAAGAATTTATATTTTTCTTTGTTTAAATTTCATCTTAGTAATAATAATAGCTGGCATTTGTATGGTACCTACTAAGTACCAGGCACTGAATTAAACACTTTACAAATATTATCTCATATGTCCTTATAACAATACTAGGACAAAGCTGCTATTATTTCCATTTTACAGATATAGAAACTGAGGCAAACAGAAGTGAAGTGCCTTGCCTAGGATCAAACAGCTAGTAAGTATCAGGTTGGATTTGAACTCCGTCATCCTGATTCCAGGTCCACCACTGTCTTGTATCACATAGCTACCTCATGTTGGTAGTTTTGCCTCAGTATTCTACCTCAATTAATTTCTACTCATGAAGGAATGGATTTGAGGTAAGTTATAATCTCAATTCTTCCACCTACTATATTTAACATCATATGCAGATCAGCACCATTTGCAGATTGGACAAGTATACCTTTAATGTCTTCATCCAAGTTATTGATTCTAGTACTGACCAGGGTGAGACCGAGTCCAGAACCCCGTGTCCTGACATTACAGAGCTTCCTCCAGGTAATAGCAATCTCTCAACCAACATTCTCTGGAGCTGATTGTTTCCCTGCCTGTAAATAGACCTAATTATGCAATCAGTCATATTTCCCAATTTTCTGTAGAAGAAAATTTCAAATGCTTTGCTGAAATCAAGATTTTCTGTGCTTACAACATTCTTCTAATCTGCCAACAGACTGACATTATTAAAAAAGGAAATGAATCTAGTCAGATGTTTGGCGTGATATTAAGAAGAAAACATCTGGATGATTGACTGCATCTTAAAACTTGTCATTTAAAAATAGAGCTAAAAAATGGAGTTAAAGTTATTTTTGAAATCACTATTAAAGGGATCAGCCAAAGCATGGTGGCAAGATTTAGAAATTCATTACCTTATCACCTCGCCTGGACCATTATAGGAGCTTCCTAATTGAGCTCCAGATCTCTGGGCTCTTTCCCCTCCAAGTCATGTTCCAAATTGGTATCTGGTAGATCTGAAAATTTAGACATCTCTATCCCAAATGTTCATATGGGTTAATTGTGCCTGACCAGTGGTAGAGTCTTCCAGTGGTCTGATCAGCCACAGCTGAATACAGTGGACATTGACCTTAACATATAGTGATGTCATTTTGGTCCTTGTTGAGTATGAAGGACAACCGCCATTTCTAAAGCATAGATCTGACCAGGTCTCTTTCTTCGTCAAGTTTCATTGGCTTCCCATTGCCTCTCAGACAAAATAGAAACATCTTTGTTTTCAGCTTGTCTTCTCAGGCCACTCATACACGACTCCCCAACCTCCATAAAACATTATGAAATAAATGCCTTAAAACAAAACAAAACAAAACAAAACTCTTACCTCCCATTTTAGAATCAATACTGTGTATTGGATCCAAAACAGAAAAGCAGAAAGGGCTAGGTAACAGGGGGTTAGGTGAGTTGCCCAGGGCCATACAGCTAGGAAGTGTGTGAAGTGAGATTTGAACCCAGGACATCCTGTCTCTAGGCATGGCTCTCAATCCACTGAGTCACCTAGCTGCCCTATTAGATTCCTTTTTGACTTCTGATTCATCTATCCACAAGGATGGCCATGGCGATGTAGGGCATATGAATATCATGGGGAGTCTGTTAGGCAGGAAAGAATAGGCAGCTAGGTGGCACAGTGAATATATGCTTGGGATTGGGAAGATCTGAGTTCAAATATGACCTCAGACATTTATTAGTTATATGACTCTGGGAAAGTAATTTAATCATTTTTTGCCTTAGTTTCCTTATTTGCAAAATGGAGATAATAATAGCACTTACCTCCCAATGTTGTGGTAAAGATCATTGATGAATCATGATAATATCATACAAATGATATCATAATCATGAAATAATTTCTGTAAAGTGCATAGCAGATAGTCAGAGTTATATAAATGTTTATTCCTTTCCATTTCCTCCTTTCCTTATATTGCTATGTTTGTTAATCATTAAATTTAGGATTTTTTTTTTATCAGATCCATGTTAGGAGTTTCCAGGGAGAAACTTCTTTTAGCAGTAGCAAACTGCCAACAACTCTGCAATTTATAGTCTTATAGAGAGTTAGCTAGGGAGAGGGAATTCAGGCCAAGGTTACACTTGAACATAGCTCTTTCTGTTTTCTAGGAAAACTCTCTAGCAATATTGGAAGCTGCCTCATAAGAAAATATTATTGGCAGTTAAGTGGCTCAGTGAGAGAAAGCCAGGTCTGGATGTGGGAGGACCTGAGTTCAAATCTGTCCTTGGATACTTCCCATCAGTGTGATCCTGGGCAAGTCATTTAATCCCAATTGATTCACCTTTATTGTTTTTCTCCCTTGGAATAGATATTTAGTATCTATTTGAAGACAGAAGGTAAGGGTTTTCTAAAAAAAGAAAATATTGGGGTGGTAGTGAAAGCAAAATGGAGGAGGAAGCAAAGTGTTGTGTCATGGAGGGGCACTGGGCTTGAAGTAGAGATTATTTTCTAGTTCCTATCATGACATCAACTGTGTGACCTTGGACAAGTCATTTCTCATCCCCAACCTCTTCTCCCTTTTCTCAAATGAATAAGTTGGACTAGATGATCTCAACAAAGTCTTTACTAGCTTTAAGCTTTTATGATTCCAAATGTGGTTCTAAAGAAACATTCATTCTATACATGGTTCCCAGAATAGAAATCAAACTGTCTTAAAAGCTTGTCTTAAAAGGCAAACTGACATTTATCTACAAAGGGGATAGAGAAGCAAAAACAAATTCTCTCCTCTACAAACTCCTTATGACCATCCAGAAAATATTGTACTGACACTTGGGCAGAGAAAAAAAAATCCATTATTTATGGGTATACAGTATTGTCTATTCCTTTAGATGCCTTTGAAGGCAAGGACAGTGTCCATATTGTCTTTGTATCCCCAGGGCTTAGCCCAGATGGCAATTGATGAATTTTTGTTGGTTGATCTAAAAGAAAACTACCTCTTGCATTGGCTTTTTCACATTGGTTTGGATTTTTTTTTTATTGTGTATAATGAGAATTGGTGCTGTATTATAACTCTTAGGGTTATGGGAACATAGCTTCACTTGTAGAATTTCCTTGTCTTTCCCTTTGTTGAGGGGTGGGTGGTGGTGATGGAAGGGAAGAGAAAAGAACAAACATTGTCATGTGCCAGCCACTCTGACTAGCAGTTTACAGACATCTTATTTCATTCTCATAACAGCCTTGGGCATTGTTGCCCATTTCATAAATGAGGAAACTGAGGCACATAGAGACCAAGTGACTTGTCCAGGGTCACATAGTAATATTTGAGAAATCCAGGTCTAATAGACTCTAGGCCATCTTACCCCCTAATGACTTAGATATCTAGATTGGTAGGAATACAGATGGAATAATTCAATACAACAAAATAAGTACCTGCTCTGTACAAGGGGGCTACGGAGACAAAAATGAGATGGTTCTTGCCCTTAGGGAGTTTACATTCCAATGGAAGTTCGAATTAATGAATGATAAAGCATTTAATTAGCACCAAGATACCAGGGATAAAAATACATGTAAGGAAGACATTGTCTTTAAGAAGTTTAATTCTTTTTGTAGCAAAACAACCAAAGAAAACTGGAAATGGGAAATATGGGACAGGAAGATGGATGGGAAATAGCTAAGAAAGTCAGGAATAGTTAGATATATCTAGACAGTCAGGAAGTGCTTTGTAGTCTCTCATCTGGGCAAGAAAAGTTGAAAACTCACCTCTGAGAGCTCAGTGTCCTAGGAGAGAATGTCATGTTCTGATGCAAGGGATGGGTGAGTGTAAGACGCTAATAATGGCTTGGAAATGTGCTCTGGGTGACACACCATCAATAGGTGGATAACTCAGACAAGCAAATACAAGATAATTTGAAGCAGGTGTTAACTTTTTCAATGCTTTTCAGAAAGTCTGGTCTCTGTAGGTCTCTATCCTTATTATGCATAGAAGGCTATTGTGAAGCTTCTTAGAATTTGGAGATTACAAGTCTTTCTTCCTTATTCTGAGGAATGCAAATGAATGAACTCTGGATGCTATAGACTGACCATTCCCATGCATACACACATTTATGCAGTTAGTCTAATAAGGGAGACCTTGGAGGTTTTTTTTAAACCCTTTATTTTCTGTTTTAGTAACAACTCTAAGCCCAAAGGTCAAGCACTAGGCAAATGGAGTTAAGTGACTTGCCCAGGGTCACACAGCTAGGAAATGTCAGAGGTCAGTTTTGTACCCTGGTGCTCCTGACTCTAGGCCTGGCATTCTGTCCACTGGGTTACCTAGTTGTCCCATAAATAAGGCCTTTGTTAAGATCTTTGTTCTACTTTTGCTAAAGAATCTGCCCAAGTGAGGAAATAAGCAAATATGTGCTTCTAGGAAGCCTTTGATTCTTCACTTGAGAAGACCACCTAAGATCATTTCCCCGACACTTGACAAATAATTGGCTTTGTACCCTGGAAATGGCCTTTATCCTTTACTTTTTGCACTCAATATTAAAAGGAGTTGAGAAGGTCTACCCTTCTTTGCTTAATAACTTCAGAATAAGTGTGGTGGTGGTAGTACTGCACTTAGCATAGTGCTTGGTCCAGAGTAGGTACTATATAAATGCTATTATTATTATTATAATTATTTATAAAGCACTTGGCACAGTAACTGGCAAGTAGGTAGTAGGTACTTAAAATGCATTTCCCTTCTCTGTCCTCACATTTATTCTTACCCCAGTCAATTAATTACTATTGAAAGATCCCAAAATGTAGTGCTCAAAACAGAGGTGGCAGCTAGCATCTTGTTTGCCATGAATCATCATCCTGGATTCCCAGAAAAAGATGAGGCACCTCTAATAGGCATCCAAGGTAGATCTCTTCTTATACATAAAGGAAAGATAGGAAGTAATATCTGGGGCTGCCACACCACTGCAGTCTGGAAAGAGGGTCCCACTCCTGTCTCCAAGAACTCCAAAGACTACTTATTTTTTTGGACATTGTGAATCTTACATGTGATCTTCTTTTTCTCTTCCTAACCAGGGGTGCTGCCACATAAGCACTTATTTTGGAGAGGCATTTGTTCAATGCGAAAGAACTGAAATGGCCAGGAGACTGGTTAAGGCTCTCTGTATTTTTCAAATTCATAGAACCCAAGGAGGTTATACCATACAAAGTACCCAGAGTCATATTCTGGAGGCTGATAAGCAGATAGTGTTCTGACAGGCAAAGTGGAGGAGAAGGAGAATTCCAGGTAAGGGGCACAAACTACAAATGTGTTTCTTGTAGACAGCATATTATGGGATTCTGGCTTTTAATCCATTCTGCTATCCTTTTTCATCTTATGGGTAAATTCATCCCATTCACATTCACAGTTATATTACTAACTGTGAGCTTCCCTCCATTTTATTTCCCCCCTTTTTATCTTTAAGAAGAGCTAATTTTCAAAGTGGGGTTGAGTGAATATATATGATAAGTTATGTTTTGATTATGTTGAGATTGAAATGCCAACAAGAAGTTGAGGGAGCTATACCTATGAGGCACTATAGGAAATTAGGAAAGAGATTAGGATTAGGTATTGAGATTTCTAAATCATTCATGTAGGATGACAATTGAATCCATGGGAGTAGATGGAAGAGAATATATAAAGAGAAGGAGGTTGAGGACCAAGCTCTTAGAACAACTAAAAATTTCCTCTGAAATCAGGAGACTGTGATTGGATGCAACTCAATCCAATCCAATCAACATTTATTAAACTGTGCCAGGCACTTTGCTAAGCACTGAGGGATATAATTAATAAATAAAAGGCAATCCTTGCCCTCAAGAAGCTTCCAATCTAGTGAGGGTAGACAATACACAAAAGGGAGCAGAAAATAGGAAGAGTAATGGGGGAGGAACACCAGGGAGTACTAGATGTGAAAGCATATTTTTTCTGGGAGTTGAAAGGAAAAGGACAGCAGCTGCAGAATGGAGTGAGTCAAAAACTACAGTTTCTGCCTTCTAAAAAGGAAGGCATTGGAAGGAATTTGGTACTCCAGCCTATCAATCAGAGGGGAGAGGAGGTTGTGGAAGGTAATGTCAATCAAGACTTGTTACTAGCATGGGAAGGATATTAGAGGTGCTGAGCTTAACCCAAGAGAGAGAGCTTGTTCTGTGGTGTTGAAACCAGACAAAGCATCAGATGCTGAGTGAATAGGACTGTGTCTGAGATTGCTGAATGGACAGATGAGACTGATGTAGGATGGCCAGATAGGAGGATGCCAAATCAGCACAGATCAAGAAATATAAATTAGAGAAAATCAGGAAAGGCTAAACTAGGCCTGAAGTGTCCAAGGCCATGTAGAATCTTGGGTTGCTATGGATAATGGTAAGGGTCAGCATGATTGTCAGAGCTCTGGTTGAAGGTGATTCAGGGTTTGACAATTCTTAAAATGCTCATTGAAGCATGAGAGCCTCCTATTGGAATTCTCTTTATCTCCATGGGGATGGGTCAGTAGGTTTTGGGAGTGGGGGAGAAATTATACCAGGGGAATTTAAAAGATTTGATTAGAGAACAATGGGATGTGTACTTCTGGAGTTTTGTTTCTGAATTTGTTTCTAATTCCTTTTTCTTGTGAATTAATCATAGAGAATGCCAGAAGTATAATATAGCAGTGAGAGAAGGGGAATGGGTATATATCCAAACTGGGAAGAGACAGAAGAGGAAAAAGCAAATAGGGGTTGGGTGTAACATATATTTGGATATAGGAAACCAGGCATGCGCAGGGTCAAGGGGTCTTGGTATCTTGAAATGAATTTTAGACAGTAGAAGTTTAGAAATGAGGCAAAGCTTCTTGTTAGGGCAAAATCCTTGTTTCAAGGAGATTTGGAATCCTGAGCTAGGATTCATTCCTACAAGCAAATGTTGCCTTAGAACTCCTGGAAAAGCTTCAACAGGTGAGAAAAGTATCTAATTTGAGAAACATTGTCAATAAAGCATAACCATTCAACTGAATGGATGAAAAAATGATGAATGGAAAATGAATGAAGAAACATTTATTAGGGACTTAATATGTGCCAGGCACTGTACTGAAGATACAGAAATGAAAACAAAGACAGTCTCTATCCTCAAGGAGATTCCATTCATCTAGAGGAATCTTATCTAGGCAAAGGAATTTTGGTGTGAGAAGTCACAGAGATGATGATGCATCAGAAAGTCAACCGATACGTCCTTTCCAAACTTGATGATATATTGATTTTATTATTAGGTTCAGAACAAGAGGTAGAAAGTAGGGGTGGAGGGGTTGGTAGAAAGCAAGATGGTCCAGCTAGATGGCTATGAAGTTGAGGTATAGTCTGGATCCAATTAGATAGTCATAGTGCTCTATGTTTACTAATTTACTAGATTATACTCATTGGATGACCCATCAAGATGACTGGTCCTGGGGGACAAAAATCAGAAGATGAGTAGATTAACTTCTTTAGTCTGGAGGCATGGATTCTGCAAACGAAAGACTGGACTGCCTTAAAATGAATTCTAAATGCAAAATACCTAACAAGTAGTCATCTATTCCCAGCTTGAAGGCCTCCTTTGAGTGGAAAACAGCATCTCCGAAGGCAGCCATATTCAATTTATGAATAGCTCTAATTGTTAGAACACTCAATCCAACCCTCTTTCCACTATACCAAAAGGTCAGTGTTGGAGTGAAACGGCTTCCTGAGAAGTGCAAAGGATGGAGAATTCAGACTTGATCAAATTAGCAGGATGTGCAACTGAAATATTTGTTCATATGGGACTCCTCTCCTTTTTTATTCTGGTGATATCTACTAGAGTAAAGATGGAGGAATGCATTCTCTTCTTTTCTAACCTTTTAACTTAAAACTTCCTATTCTTGACTTCTCACTCCTTGTCTTTGTGTCATTAATTTATTTCTCCCATGAGCATATCAGTGTTACTGATTTTTTCCCCATTTTTCCATTTCTAATGAAACAATACCAGTAAAGAAAAAAGACAAAATATCAGTGTTTTACTGGCAATTTCTACTTAGAGAATATAGTAGACTTTGTATCTGGAGGAGTTGAGAAATGAAACTACTGCCCTTAATTCTCCCACATTTTGAAGGAGTTAAGTTCAGTGGTACAGAATTGTTTGAGGCAGATAATATAAATCAGAATGGAGTGAGGACTCGCTTCAGTATATGTCCCTGTTGGACATGGCAGTCCCATGCCCTTCAAGTTATGGAAAGGTAGAGAATCTATAGGTGTGCCATAGGTATGAGAGTGGCAGAAGTTGTACCAACCAGGACAAGACAATGTTCCCTGAAATGCTCAGTAGGATAAGAAAACAGTGTGAATGGTCAGAATATGACCGGCAGAGGGAGCTAGGGTGGCACAGAAATGAAGACATTGTAAACTGATCAAGTCTCTGATTAAAGTCAGGTGTAAAGGAAAATGTGAGCCTGTTCAGTTCTACTTGGACGCATGAATCTAATGATTCCTTTCACTGAATGCAAACCTAGCAAGGTTTCACTTACTTTAAGCAAGTCATGACAAGGATTTTAGCCACTTTCTGTAAGAGATACCAAATATTGGTTAAGACAGGATTAAGAGAAGTGGAGCAGATATTTGCAGCAGAATTAAGACTTTCTGGCTGGGCTACATACCTTTGGGGGCACATGTTGTATTAGGTGATGGGATTAGGGAAAGAACTCCCAGCCAGGGTCAGAAAATGGTCCCATTTTAATTAATCAGTCAACATTTCTTTTCTGGCTACTATATTGTTAGGCACTGCACCAAGTGCTGGGGAGACAAAAAGAGACAAAAAATGCAGTGCCAGCCCTCAAAGAACTTACAATCTAATGGGGGTAGACAAGATGTAAACAAATACATACAAAGCAAGCTTTTTATAGATAAATAAGAAACACGGTAACTAAGAGCAATTGGGAAAGATTTGCTATGGCTAGCACTGTAATTTTAGACTAGTTACTCCATCTACTCTGGCATTAGTTTCCTCAATTGTAATATGAAAGACTTAAGATAGTCTCTAAGGTTTCTTTCTTGGGGGTAGGGGGTATGGGGTAGGGAATAATAGCTAGATGTCTTAGGGGATAGGGTCCTAGGGCTAGTGTCAGGAAGCCCTGAATTAAAATATGGTCTCAACCACTTATGCAGTGTGACCTTGGGCAAGTCACTTAACTTCCTTCTTAATCCACTGAGGAAGGAAATGCCAAACCAACTCCAGCATCTTCCCTAAGAATATCCCATGAACAATATGGGTCACAGAGTCTGACAAAAAACACTGCACAACAAAAAGGTTCCTTCAACTCCTAACATCCTCAGATTCCTTAAGTCTTTCATGGGCTTCTCACTGTTGTTATTTCTGAGCCTTAATCGAGCTATACCTAGTTTGGGGTGGCATCCTTTTCCTCATTCATATTGTCTCATTGCAGAAGTCTTGCTTTCCATACAAAATCTGATTAGATTTCTAGCGCCATCCCTCCTCCGCCCAGGGGCATGGGCTTATGTAGGTATATCTAACTATACAGATAGTGGAAGATTTTTAAAAGTAATATGAGTCGCATCTATGTTGTCCCTCCTCAAATTTATGTTTTCCTAAGGCAAGGAGAAATAATCAATGTCGAAACCCTTCTACAAACAGGGGTTGACTTTTTAAATTTTTATTTTTTTAACCAGTGGAGCGACCGAGAATCAGGATTTCTGAAATGCTGTTTTCCAAGTCTTTTCTCTCGGTGGATCGAATGGCTTTGCTCCAGTCTCCACCTCAGACTCCCAAAAGTGGGGGAGGAAAGGGGAGAACACATCTAATACTGAAGTCTTCTTGATTCTGTGCTCCTCCAGGGCATGGGGAAGGGGGTGGGATGGAAAGGAGAGGGGGAAGGGTGTTGGGAGGGAGGGAGGGTTGGAGAAAGAGGGAGAGGCAGCCACGGTGGATGAGGTAAGGCTGGTCACCGCAGTGGTACACACGGATTCTGCGCCAAACCGCTGCCTCCTCTTCTCCCTCTCCAGCAGGGGCTCCTAGAAAGCTCCATCCTAGGTGGGCAAAGATGCACCCGCCCGACCCCTTTCTGGACGGTATGCACAACCACCTGCAGCCTCCCTCCTCCCTCTCTGCTTCTTGTGACCTGGCCAGCCCGAGGTTGGTCATCCCTCTCCCAGTTTGACCCGCTCTCTATCCAGCTGCACTTTTCAGTTTAAGGGCGATACTGTGATCCCTAACGTTAACTGGCCCCTCCCTACATCCCGGAGCCCTTTTCTCTCTAGCTCAGGCTTTGACGGCTCCCTCCTTTCCTCGCTACTGCCTAAGTCGGCCGGCTGGGTACAGTCCGATGCCCTTGGGACACACCCCTTTTCTCCTAGCAGCTAGTGGGTAGGACCAAAGCTCTGGACTCCGGCCTCTTCTCCCTGATATTCCCTCGCTGGCTCTGTGCCCCTTTCCCCAAGCCACATTCCCTTCCACCCCAAGAGGCAAGAGGGAAGTGAAGGGATCTCGGAGTATGTGTGTGTGCGTGTGTGTGTGTGAAGAGGGGGATTGGTGGGTATTTGGGTGAAGAGAGAACGAGGAAGGGAGGAAGGAAAGGTAGCCTCTCTCCCCATCTCTGGGCAGCGATCACTGCGCCCCCAGCAAGGGAAAGCAAGCTCTCGGGCTCCGCCCCTCCCTCCCTTCTTCCCCTCTTCCCCCCTCCAATTTTCCCCGCCCCGCAGGCCCCGCCCGCGCGTTGCCCGGGGAACCGCGGATCCCCGCAGCTGCAAAAAGCAACCTAAGGAGCGTGCGGCCGGCCGCTGTAGCTGCTGCTGCTGCTTCTCGTGCTCTGCCGCTCCTGCCTTGAGCCCCAGCGGCAGCACCCCAGCCCCAGCCCTACCCGGCCGGGCCCAGCAGCGCCCGCCGTGCGCCTTCGAGCTCCATTCCCCAAGCCAGAGCTCCTGTCAGGGCCATGCTGCCCAGCCGGCGTCCTCGCCGCCGCCGCCTCCTCCCCCCTTTGCCGACCAACCCGCTCCCGGTCGGCCGCCCGCTGCTACCCGGGCTGCTGCTGCTGCTGCTGAGTCCGGGGCCATCCCAGTCCCTCCCGGTCACCCCGGCCGTGCCGCTGCCGGACCCCTGCGCGCTGCAGCCCTGCAGGAACAACGGCACCTGCTCTCCCAGCGCGAGCTCGAGCCCCAGCCCGGGGCAGCAGCAGCCCGACTTCCAGGAGCCTCCCGACCTGGGTTACAGCTGCACCTGCCCCGCCGGAGTCACGGGCAGCAACTGCCAGGTGAGGGGCTGGGGAGGGTCCGGACCTGGGCGCGCCGACCCTGAGCCGCGGCGGCTGGGACAGGAGCATCCTCTCCCGGGCTTTCCCTCCCCTCCGTGTGTCTCTCCTTCTTTCTGCTTCCTTACTGCCGGCATGTCTGTTCCCCCGCCCTCCCGCATCTGGGGCCGCTTCTCGGCATGTCTGTTCCCCAGCCCTCCCGCATCTGGGGCCGCTTCTCGCTTCATTTTCAGCGCCACTCCCTCCATCTTTCTGGGGTATACGGTTATCCAGCACCGTGGGGCGTTTTCTGTGTGCTCCCTCTGCTCCCCCCGCCCTCTCTATCCACGACCGCCGCGGCTGGCTCCCATTCCCACTCCTTCCCTGGATTTTCCTCCCTCCCCTGGCCCAAGCATCTCCTTAGCCTCTCTCCACTCTTAGCTCCATCTCTAGCTTTCCTGGGGAACGCATTCTGTACCCCCAGGATGTAACGTCCACGCCTTCGTTCACTTCCACTTACTTCTGTTGTATGTATTACTTCCTGCTGCCTGCCTGCCTGCCTGCTTAGGCGTATATTTCTCTCTGCTGTTT
This sequence comes from Monodelphis domestica, assembly GCF_027887165.1. Lineage (NCBI taxonomy): Eukaryota > Metazoa > Chordata > Mammalia > Didelphimorphia > Didelphidae > Monodelphis > Monodelphis domestica. The sequence goes on from NC_077234.1 coordinate 58,477,986, forward strand.
CCTTCGATCCTTCCGTGCCAGTCTAACACAGCTCATTTACTCCCCGAGTTGGTAGGAGTTAAGAGGGCAAGAGCGAGATGGATCAGGTGCAGCTGAAACACTTCAGGCCGTATTGACTTACCGAGGTTGCCAGCTTTTTTATTTTTATTTTTTTTAAGCTCATGAAATATTTAAGGTAGATGTTGTTACCCAAAGGAGTCATGCTCATCCTTCCTTGAGAGGGGGCTTTTTCTTTTTCCTTCCCGGGCTGTGCTCTCCTAGTTGGACCATTCGCTAAGGTTGAGAGAACTTTTCTTCCCCATCAGAGATGAGACAAAAATGCAAACCGTGCGATTCAAATGGGAGGAGCAGCAGCGGGTGTTTTAGTCGACTCTGAGACTTAGGTCTCTCTTTGGCGTTAATTCGACATTTCAGAAAAATTGGAAGGCAAATACCATGAATGGAGATGTTAAAGTTAATATACATTAGATGGATCTAATATATATATATATATGCACATATATATATTGACTATGTGTCAATCTCTCTTTTTTTATGAAAACGAGAAGCTACAGCACAGTGTATCAACCAATGAAGTATTAATCAAAGAAAATGTTTTCGATAGGCTATTCAGTCAAGAGGATGGAAAGGAGCTTTCGGATGGCCATCAGTGGCCTTGGGTTCTGGGGAAATTTTAGAAAATACAATATACACAAAGACCAAAATGTCTCTCTCTCCAGCCAAGTCAGCTTTGGTTTGTATTCATATACATTTCAGAAAGGAAATTTAAGAGTCTAGACTCCAGCAGGCTAGTAGAGCTAAGGCACAAGGAAGGGTAGGAAAATGAATCTGATGCCCTTGAGAAAAGAGGCTGTTCTGTGATCATAGGATTCATTTAAACTAATTAGCTGTGAACTATCCTTGGGCTCCTATTGGAAAATCCAAGGACATACCTTTCCACATTGCATATAGACCTGAAGAGAGTTGCTTCATATGAATTTAATTAATGAAAGACTTTTGGATAGGAACTGCTTGCAAGATGCTCAAACCTGCTCTTTTTTTTTTTTTTTGGTGGTAGAGGAAGACTTCTCTCCCCCCTCCCAATTTCCTCAAGGGAGAGGAAGTCACATGAATAAAGGTGGGACCAAGTTGAATGACCTTGATGGATGATGCTTAGTTTTATTTAGAGGTCCTTTTTTAGGGCAACTGTCAACATAAAGGTAATTTGTTTCAAGGTTGGAGTTTTCTCTCTGTCCATAGAGCTATAATTCCAGTGAAAAGGACATTCATTTCTATTCTCCCTATCCTTCTACTAGGTTTTGGTTGTAACTGTTGTCCATTCTGACAATCCCTCCTCATTAGGACACAGCTCTCACACCCTACTTTTGGAAAATTTAAGAAAACCACAAATAAATAAAGAGCTTTGTCAAAATGAAATTCAATGGATTAAAGGCTAATTTCAACTGCCCTGCACTTAATGGCCTGAGAGTAGAGAGGGATGGAGTTTCCAAGTTGCTGCAACTGTTCAGTTCTCATTTTTTCCCTGTGCGAATTCCATAACTGAAAGGGAAAGTTATTGCACATTTTTTAGAGGCTGTGTTCTACCTGTAAGAGGCTGCAGTTGCTTCTTGGATGAGGTTGAGGGCTAATGGAGTAAGGGGGTGGGGCAGCACTGGAGCAGCAATGGATAACCATGGAGAAAAGATAAATGAGGCATGTGTGCATCAGCTTAAGTCAATCAAAAACAAGTACTGGACATGGTTTAGGGTTTTTTTTTTCCTTTTAAAAATACCATGTAATATCTTTGGAGGGCTTATTGATTTTTTTTTTGTGCTTTCTTAATTATTAGGTAATAATCATTATGGCTTTGGGGGCCTTTTAAAAACAATGTATTTGTTGAGGCAAAAAAAAAAAAGGAGTCTCACCTGTGATTTCTTCCTGTGGGACTTCACTGGTGCAAATGAGCAAGCAATTTAACAGTCTCAGAGAATTGCCTAGGGGTCACTAAGAGGTTCAGACTTAACTGAGGTCTCTCAGCTACCAGGGATAAAAGAGATAGGACTTAAAGTCAGGGTTTAATTCTTTCTAACCATGGCTAGTGAGGAAGCATAAACTTTTTGATTAGGTCTAGAATGGTGGTTCAAGATAGAAAATAATTAAAATAGCTTAAAATAGCCATAGGTTATACCTGATCTCCAAGGACCCTCAGCTCTAAAATATCTCTAATCTATGCTGTCATATTTTAGTTATTTTAGAAATTATTTTGGGCAATATAGGTTCTTGCACACACAGAATTGTGGAGAGTAGTCCTAATTCATAAGAGACAAGGAAGCAGAACTCAGAATAGAAGGCTATATAAAAATATTTGAGAGTTAAATTCAAGAGAGACATGGGAATTGCAATTTTAACAGATTTTGTTTTCTGGTAAATTTGGAACTTGGCTTTAACTTGACTACCAAAAAAGATTTTATTGAGGTTGTCCAGCTACTAATTACACACACTGTTTTTAATTGTTTAAATTTTAGATTTTCTGCTTATTACAGTACAATCTTGAAGTTTCATTTCCTTCCTTCCTTCCTTCCTTCCTTCCTTCCTTCCTTCCTTCCTTCCTTCCTTCCTTCCTTCCTTCCCTCCTTCCTTCCTTCCTTCCTTCCTTCCTTCCTTCCTTCCTTCCTTCCTTCCTTCCTTCCTTCCTTCATCTCTCTGTCTTTCTGGTATTGTCTCTCTGTGTGTATATGTGTCTTTCTCTCTGTCTCTGTCTTTCTCCTTAATAGTTAATAGCCTAATTAGAAAGGACATTTCAAAGTTTCATAGCATTGGTGTCATCTTTTTCTTATTCTCCCTCATCCAGTTCATCCATTCTATTGCTAGATCTTATAATTTTTCTCTTTGATATATTTTCCCATACATTCCCTCCCTCTCTATTTTCAGACAGTTATCCCCTCATTCTGGATTGCATCACCACTTCTCTGGACTATTGGGATAGCCTGTTAATTGGTCTCTTCGAATCTCGTGTCTTCCCACTCCAATCCATCCTTCATCCAGCTATCAAAGTGATCTTCCTAAATTGTAGGTCTGACCATAGCACACTCCCTTTCAATGCTCTCTAGTTTACTCTAGCATTCCATTTAAAATTCTCTATTTGGCATTTAAAACCCTTAACAATCTGGCCCCTTCTTACCTTTCTAATCTTACATTTTGTTCCTTTCCATTCACTGTTAACTAGTTATGCTGTTTTTCGTGTACTCTAACCTCCCTTCTCCCTGCCTTTTAATTTCTCCTCTTCTGTGCCTAGAATGCTTTAATTCTTCATCTCTCTACCTTGTAGATTCCTTTGCTTCCTTCAGGATTCATATCAAATGTTTTTTTTTTTTCTTGTGGCATTTCCTAGTCCCACCAGCTGCTAAAGCAGTTCTTTCCAAGGCTGTCTTTCATCTGTATAAATCTTTTATTGGCTTATTTATTTACATGTTTTCTCCCATATTAGAATATAAGCTCCTTTAGGGCAGGTATTGTATGTTTATTTTTGTACCCTCAGTACTTGGTATAATTTCCATAATTTGTAAATGCTTAATAAATACTTGTTGATTAGATGACTGTTTTTGTTGTTGTTCAGTTGTTTCAGGTATGTGTGACTCTTTGTGATTCCACTGGGAGTTGTCTTGGCAAAGATACTGGAGTGGTTTACCATTTCCTTCTCCAGCTCATTTAACATATGAGGAAACCAAGGCAAACAGGGTCAAGTGACCTGTTTAGGGCCACACAGCAAATCTGGGACCAGATTTGAATTTAGGAAGATTTGTCTTTCTGATTCCAGGCCCTGCACTTTATCCATTGTATCACCTAACTGCCTTTAAATGAATAGCAGTAAATGCAAAAAAAGAAAAAAAAAAGAAATGAAAATGATGGCAGCCTGGTACAAATAAGGAAAGAGTGTATTAGCTATTGATAAGGGTTGTGGCTAAAAAAAAATAGGGCCTCTGCTTCTACTATCAAAACATTCAATAAATGTTTATCAGTATTCAAGAATATTTCTTAAACTGAAAAAATATACCTGGAAAGGCATAATGACAGCTTATATGAGTATTACCTAAACCAGTGATGGCAAACCTTTTAGAAACCACATGCCCAAACTGCAACTCTTATGCTGCATGTGAGCCCCCACCTTTACCCCAGACAGGGGAGGTTCCTCCCTGTTGGGGAACCTCCCTGTTCCACCCAATTGGGCTACTGGGCAGAAGGGCAGGCCATGTGAGAAATGTCCTCAGAGGCATGAGGAGAAGGGTAGGGGAGCAGCCCCCTCTGGCATGCTCCAGTGCATGTGCCATAGGTTCACCAACACAGACCTATACTGTCTCAATAGCATCCTAATAGAGCCCCTCTGCCTTAAGCTTCTCCACTCTCCATGCAGCTGCCAAATAGGTTTTTCTGAATGGCAAGTCTGACATGTTACTCTCTGAACTTAAATGCTATTGGTTCTCTGTTGCCTCTGGGATCATTTATAGACTCTGCTTAGCTTTCAAAGACCTAATTTACAACCTAGTCCCAATTTACCTTCAAATTAAATTAAAATTTTTTCAACAAACAATAATCTGCTCTCTCTTTTCCCCCTCAACCTTGAAAAAAGAAAGAATAATATACCCTAAGAACAGGCAAATACAGTCAATCAAATCAAATTTTTGCATTGGCTGCTGTGTCCAGTATTTCAGACTATACCCTGAGTTCATGACCTTTCCTTCAGAGTGGGGAGAAAATTTCACCATAAAGCCCTCTGGAATTGTGATTGATCACTACCTCAGTTTACCAATCTAGCCCTCTTATACATTCCTCCTGATCCTAAACATTAAAGTCCAGTTAAACTACTCTCATTATTGTTCTTCCCAGGACACTCCATTTGCTGTTTCACTACCTTAAACCATCCCTTGTGTACTCAGAATGAACTTACCTCCATTCTTAAAATTCTGTTTTCCAAATTACTAATATGGAAAAATGTTTTACATGATTGCACATGTGAAGCTTATATTAGATTGCTTACTGTCTGTGGGTAGAGAAAGAGTGAGGGAAAGGAGGAGAGAGTTTGGAACTCAAAATAAAAAAAGAATATTAAAAATTGTTTTTACATGAAACTGAGGAAAAATTAGATATTATTTTAAAAAATTCTTTGTTTCCTTCAAAATTCTGTCCAAGTTGCTTCTTCTATGTAAAACCCTCTCTGTTTCTGTCACCCCAAATTAACTTAGGCCCTCCTTCCTTCCCCTTATTTTTTTATTTTGTATATTAGAGAGTCATTATGGCATAATGGATAGAGAGGAGAACCTCAGAGGCAGGAAGACCTGGTTTCCAGGCCTAGTTCTGACACATACTTGTTTCTGTAACCTGGGACAAATCATAACTTGCCTCTTGTTTGAGATAACTCTGGCAATCATCAGTTGTAGAGAATGTGCCAGCCTGTACATTCTTGTGGAAGAAGACTTTCCCTAATAATTAAAGAGTAGGTCCAGTTTCTATCTCTATAGATCTTGCATGTACTTACTGATGAGTATGTTGTTTTTCCCAATAGAATAAAACCTTTTTGAGGACAGGAATTATTTTATTTTTATTTTTGTATCTCCAGCACCTAGGATAGTTCCTGATCCATAGAGTTTAATAAAAGATTATTGTCAGCAACTATCATATGACCCTCACAAGTCTTGTGCAGTAGTTGAAAGAAAGTGTTATTAACACAATTTTAAAAATGAGAAGAAAAATAACTTGCCCAAGGTATGGGGGGGCACTATGATAGAGTTATATAGTAGAAAGAACACTGAATTTGGAGTTAGAGGAGATTTGTTTTTGATTTGTTAAACCCTTATCTTATATTTTAGAGTTGATGCCAAGTATTTTCTTCTCCTTCTCCTCCTCCTCCTCCTCCTTCTCCTCCTCCTTCTCCTCCTCCTCCTTCTCCTCCTCCTCCTCCTCCTCCTCCTCCTCCTCCTCCTCCTCCTCCTCCTCCTCCTCCTCTTCCTCCCCCTTTCCCCCTCTCCCTCTCTCCCTCTCTCCCTCTCCCCCTCTCCCCCTCTCCCCCTCTCCCCCTCTCCCTCTCTCCCTCTCTATCCCTTCCTCCCCCCCCCCCCCAGAGCACATGCTTTAAAAGAAATCATTCTAAGGCAGAAGAACAGTAAGGGCTAGGCAATTGGGGTTAAGTGACTTGCCCAGGGTCACACAGCTATGATGTGTCTGAGACCAGATTTAAACCCAGGTCCCTTTGATTCCATCCTGGCTCTCTATCCACTGAGCTACTTAGATACCTCTTGAATACTTGTTTTGCTGCAGTAAACTGGTATGTGAATTTGGGTAAGTTGGTTCTCGATTTCTTGGGTCTCAGTGTCTTCATGTGTAAAATGAGGAGGATTGGGCTATATGATCTCTAAGGCCCTTTCCAGTTCTAAATCCTATGGAAAATACAGCACTTTAAAAAGATGTGTTATATTTGAAACAAGTCCTAAATTAACAAACCTTTTATTTTAATGGGATGGAATTATTAGGTACAAGTTTTTTAATGCATTTTTGGCAAAAGTTAATCAGTTCTGTTGTATGTGAGAATCAGTAGGTCAAGACCATGGTGCTGGCTATGGGAATCAGGAAGACTTGGACTTGTCTTGCCACCAATATATACTGTCTACCTGACTCAGGGCATCTAGTAATTGCTTAATAAATGCTTTTTGCTTGCTTAAACTCACTAAAGATTATGTATTACAGAAAATTTACTAATCTGCACAGATGGAGAGAGTTTACACACCAGAAGTTCCTCATATTGATGGAATCACAGGGCTGGACCAAAATCAAAATGTAGCATGTAACTGATCTTAAAGGTAAAAGATAAAAGATTAATTTGTAAAGATGTATATGGGAAGGGAGTATACTAGAAGGAGCCAGGGGATCTCAAGTCTAGGCTCTGCTTGGCAAATAACTAGTGTGATCCTAAGCAAAGCATTGAACATTTCTGAGCTTCATCTTTAAAATGAAGGACCCAGATTTGATAATCCCTAAGGTTCTTTCCAGCTTCAAAACCCTTTGATTCTAAGGCTTTATTTGAGCTGACTTATAAAGGAATGGTAGGCACATCTCTTTCATACATAAAGCAGGGCTGCTACTATCAGGATTGCAATTAAGGATCTCAGCTATAAGAATTTTTGTGATTAAAAATAAATTTATACCAAAGAAAAGAGACAAACATTCCTAATATTTTGAATGAACAACCTCAGCCTTTAAATTTCCTGTCAAATATGACTTTCTGTTTCCTTTTAGCTCCTTTTTGAGGATGGCTGTTGCTGGGAGGGAGGCACTAATTGTCTATTCAAAATACAGAAACTCTCAAATTTTAAGGAGCTATCCATAAAAACCATGGATTATTTGAATCTATTATTTATTGCTTGTAAAGTTTATTTTCTTTTTTAAAAAAATCCTTTTCTTCTGTCTTAGCATTGATATTAAGTATGAGTTCCAAGGCAGAAGAGTAATAAAGGCTAGGCAATTGGGGTTCATTGACTTGTCCAGGGTCACACAACTAGGAATTGTCCAAGATTGAATTTGAACCTAGGACCTTCCCATCTCTAGGCCTGACTCCACTAAGCTACCTGAGTACCCCAAAGTTTATTTCATCTAAATGAAAAATTTGTTGCCAAACATCCAAGCATTGATTGAGACACCTGTTTTGTTTTTTATTAGAAAAAATTTGTTTCTGTGGGGATGCTGTTCTTTGGGATGATAATAAAAATGTGTTAAATTCTGTGCTGAAAGAAGTGGTCTAACTGTACAGCTGCTATTTATGCAGTTTAATTTTTCCTAGGAAACTGATTCTAATTTTCTCCCTCTCTCTCCCTCCCTCCTCCTCATCTCTCTCTCTCTCTCTCTCTCTCTCTCTCTCTCTCTCTCTCTCTCTCTCTCTCTCTCTCTCTCTCTCTCTCTCCCTCTCTCTCTCTCTCTCTCTCTCTCTCTCTCCCCCCCCTCTCTCTCTCTCTCTCTCTCTCTCTCTCTCTCTCTCTCTCTCTCTCTCTCTCCCTCTCCCTCTCCCTCTCCCTCTCCCTCTCCCTCTCCCTCTCCCTCTCCCTCTCCCTCTCCCTCTCCCTCTCCCTCTCCCCCTTCCCCCGTCTCCCTCTCTCCCTGTCCCCATCTCTGTCCCTCTCTTTTTCCCTTTCCCTCTCCCTCCTTTTGTCTGCTTGTCTGTCTGTTTATAAAGCACATGCTTTTAATGAAATTGTTTTGGGCTAAGTTTTGGTAGTTAAAATAACAGCTAAAAGTATTTATGGATATTTGAACAAACATTTTGGAAAATAGATTAAGCTTTGGGTAACTAGAGAGAATAGGACTTCTCTCCCACCCTTTGATGAATAAATTTATTTTTAAATATACTTAAAAGTTTCCACGTGCCACATTGTTTCCCTCCCTCTCACTTCTCTTCTGTCCACTGAGAAGGCAAGCAATAGGATGTTAATGTTACATGTGAAGTCATGCAAAACTCGAGGATAGTACTTTTTCCTTTTTCCCAGGGTGGCATATAGCTTGCCAGTGTTTGAACCAGGATTGGAGCTGAGTCCAGTGTAATTGTGCACTGAGAATCAGTGTGGTGTACTCCAGTCCTACATGTGGTCTCCAACATTCTTTAGTGTAGTTGGAACCATGTTAAAATATAATTGGGAAATATTTAGCAAAATAAATAAAAATACAATGCCGTGTAGATAATGTTAATTTGTTGTTTTCTAAATCAACATGAAGCCATTAGGACCCCCTTTTAATTGAATTGGACACCACTGATAGATAGGGATAATATTGGACATGGATTTGGGAAAACTTGGGTTCAAATATCACATCAGACACTGGTCATATGATTTTGGACAGATCATTTAACCATAATGAGCCCATTTCTTCATCTATAAAATGAGGATTATAGGGTAAGTTGAGGAGACAATGAGAATATATGCCTTAAAATACTATGCAAATATCAACTATTTACATATTTTCTATTAAAGTTTTCATTTATATAAACTGAATGAAAGAAAAAACATTTAAGAGATAGTAACTAATATTTATATAGCACTTATTATGCCAAGTGCTTTGCAGTTATTTTCTCATTTGCCATACACTAAATTAGGGTCTGCTAATATTTTCAGCCATAAGGACTGAACCTGTAATTCACTGGCATAGGGACCTCCAAGTGAGAAAAGCCTTTCTACCCCTCTAGATCAGCCTCTTCCCTGAAATTTAGCATTGTCTAAGACACTCAGTGGTTAAATGACTAGGGTCCCAAGTCCAGTACATGTCATATAGACTTAGACCTTGGTCTTCTTGAATCCAAGACCAGTTTTCTAGTCTTTGCTCTACAATGGACTTGTGATGATTTCATTGGATCAAGGAGCTACTTGTATCAGTGTAGACCATTTCATCATCTCCACTTTATAGTCTTAAAGAATTTCCTGGATGCCTGAGAGCCACATAGCTACTGTCAGAGGTGAGACTTGAATCCCTGTCTGCCTTGGTACCGCCTCACTAACAACTATCCCAAACTCTAATAGGGAGAGACAACACACATAGGGAAGTAGTGGTTTGGAGAGGTACAGGGATGGTGAATGGAGGCTTTGGGTAGGAATGTAGAATGATAGATCCTTCCTCAGAACAGAAACAGAATAGAGTTGATTATTTTTCCAGGACTGAAAGGTGGTAGAAAGGGCTGGAATTTTGACAAAAACAGCAAAAAGAACAGTAGGAGTCTGGAGATCTGGGAGTAAGTCTCATCGCTGTTGCTGATTAACTGTGATTTAGGGAAAGGCATGTTATTTCTAGGAAATACTTTCCTAATCTGTAAAATATAAACCTACCTGTCCTATCTACCTCAAAGAGCTTTTGTGAGGATCAAATGTGGAAAGTTCTCTGAAAATTATAAAATATTAGAGATAATAGATGAGGAAACTTGGATAAAAGCATAAAAATAATGTGATTGTGTAATACAACCAGATAGTAATTTTTTATTAGAAATAAAATAACATAAGGAATTGATTCAGATTGATAAGAATAAGAGCCATTCCTTATAGATAGTCAAGAGATGAGAACAGCTATTTTTTTGGGAAATTTTTATATAATTAGTTAATTTAGAATATTTTCCCATGGTTACAAGAATCATGTTCTTTCCCTCCCCTCCCCCCAATCCCCTCCCATAGCTGATGCGCAATTTCACTGGGTTGTACTTGTGTCCTTGATCAAAACCTATTTCCATATTATTAATATTTGCACCAGGGAGATCATTTAGAGTCTACATCCCCAGTCATATCCCCATCAAACCATGTGATCAAGCAGTTGTTTTTCTTCTGTGTTTCTGCTCCCACAGTTCTTTCTCTGAATGTGGATAGCATCTTTCTCATAAGTCTCTCAGAATTGTCCTGGATCATTGCATTGCTACTAGTAGAGAAGTCCATTACAATTGATTATACCACAGTGAATTAGTTTCTGTGTACATTGTTCTCCTGGACAGATATTTTTAAAAGGAAAAAAATCTAAGCTATTAGCAATCAAATGAAAAAAATGTTCCACATGACTAATAACTAAAGAAATACAAATTGAACTAACTCTGCATTTCATCTTACCAGCATAACATCTGCAAAGATGATGAGGAAAATCACAAATGCTGAAGGGGCTATAGGAAAACAGGCACATAATATACTCTTGGTGGAGCTGTGACTTGGTCTATCCATTCTGGAAAACCATTTGGAATTATGACCAAAAAAGCCACTAAAGCAGTTTTGATCCAGTGATACCACTATTAGACATATACCCCAAAGAGATCAAAAAAGAAAAAAAGATTCATATTTACAAAAATGCTTATAGCAGCTCTTTTTGTAGTAGCAAAAAATTAGGATCTGAGGGAATGTCTACTTCTTGCAGAATGGCTAAACAAGTTATGGCATATAAATGTGAAGGAATATTAACGTGCCTAAGAAATGATGAAATTGATAGTTTCAGAGGAACCTGGGAATACTTCTCTGAACTGATACAGAGTGAAGGGAGCAGAACCAGGAAAACAATTTATACAATGACAGCAATATTTATGGAGAAAGACAACTTTGAAAGATGTTAGTACTCAATGCAGTGACAAACCATAATTTGATAGGAATGAAAATGAAGCTGATGGTGCCCACCTCTCAAAAGAGAGGCGATAGACTTAGAATGCCAAATGAGACATGATTTTTTGGACAAGACCAATATGGGAATTTGCTTCAACTGATTATAGATGTTTGCTATGGGGATTTTCTTTTTCTTTTTGTTCAGTGCATGGGTGTAGGGTGAATGGGGAGGTTGGGAGTGAGGAGAGAAAAAATGCTTCTTAATTGAAAAAATAAAAAGTAAATGTGTTACAAAAAATAAATACATATGAAATATCCCATATCTAGAAAAAAGAGGAAAAAAGGCAAAGAAGAATATAAAATATTGACTAAGCAGAAATGAGGGCAACCAGAGTAATGGGCAAAATCTTTTTTAAAAATTAGTTTAAACATTTCATGTAAATTCTGTAGGTGCCTGGAGCCTATTTAGGAACTCAATAAATACTTTTTTATTGTTTATTCTGTTTTTTTCCTAACTCATATCAATGTCAGAAAGGTGGCTGGTAAAACAAAACAAAAAACAAATGCAAAGAATTACACAATATTAGAATATGATACTACATGTTGCTTTTTAAAATGTAGGAAATGTGTCTTTAATTGAATCAATATCTGAGAATTTTTTTTAGAATAAAAGAAAAAATTTGTAATAAAAGCTTGCCATTTAAATGAATATGACCAACTAAATTTGTTCACTATGTTTAATTTCAATATTATTCATTATAAATTTCAGTTCCTCCCTCTATAAAATCTTCATGAAGATTTGTTTGCTCATTCATTTTCTTTTACTTTCTTATATGGCTGTAGTGAGTATGAATTTAGTTTTTCCAGCTTTAAAAGAAATTTGTATTATTTCACAAAGGTCTTTTCAGAATTTTTTGTATATCCCAAACTTCTCTGTTATAGTAGCATTGGAACATTCCATTATATGAATATACTCTCTTATTGAACTATTCTTTGATTGCTATTGAAAATGAAATACTGTTCACGCACATTTGGCATCTTTGGCCATATTATAGTTATGCAACGTGTTTTAAATGGGGACAGTCAAAGAATCCTAGAATTCCTCAGCTGGAAGGCCCTTAGACATCATCTAGTCTCCATCCTTTCCCTTTATAGATAATGACTACAAGTGGCTAAGTAACATCTCTAAAGTCACAGTGGCAGCACTGAGATTAGAACCCTGATTTGCTGATTCCCAGTCCAATTGATTCTTTCTATTGTATGAACTCATATAGACTTGGGGTTTAATTTGGAAGCTGAGTAAACAAGGCATTGATTGGCTGAAGGACTTTCAGAGCAGGGCAGCCAGGATTTTTGAAATATACTGAATTAATAGGTTATGAAGTTAATTTGAAGGCACTAGGGGGAGGAAGGTCTTTTATCTGGAAGACTTTGGGGAAGCAAGATAGTTGTCCTAAAGAATTTAAAGGGCTGCCACTGAAAAGGAGAGCAGTTGGTATGTGTGGAGAGAGTACTGGATCTAAAGTCAGAAAGACCTCAGTTCAAATTTGGACTCAGACATTTACTAGCTATATGACCCTGGGCAAGTCACTTAACTCTACTTCAATTCTTCATCTCTAAAATGAGTTGGAGAAGAAAATGGCAAAACACTCCAGTATCTTTGACAAGAAAATACCAAATGGGATCACAAAGAATTGGACACAACTAAAATGATTGACCAATGAATAGAAAGATGGATTAGAGTTGGTCTATTTGGTCCTGGAGATGCCAACCTAACTTTAAGCAGTCTACTATAATATTTTTCAGTTTATCTTGATTTATTGTGATCATTTTGTGGGATATTTAAGAAGCACTTCTTTCCTACATACCCTTCTCCTTGAATTAGTGTACTTTCTTGGGTTGCAAAAATGGTCAAGGTCACTTTAAGGGGTCTCTGTGATAACTGGATACTTACTCATGGTTATGGATGGGTAGCTGGGTTTTATTATATCCTGTCCTGAAAGAGGGATCCATAGTCAGCCTTTGTGTTTTCCTTTCTCTGGGGAAAGAGAATAGTTTTTGATTATCAATAGTAAGCCTTCTTCACACTTTAATCTCTTCATTTTATTTTTTAACTCAAATTCTTACCTGAAAATAGCCTTATTTCTCACAAAGAAGGATTTTTTTTCTCCCAGTCATTTTGGTTTAGTTTTCACTCAGGGTTGGTCACTAGTTTGTTGAATTCATTTCCTTCTGCTAGAGAAGAATAACAGAGAGGAAGAGACAGTGATGGGAACTAATATTAGCATTTTTTGAGGCCCAAAATAAACAAATCCAGCTGGATAGAAGTAATTTGTGGTGTGTGTTTGTCTTTTTTTTTTTAAAGAAAGCAAAGAAGAGATTTTTAATTGAGCCAAATGAAGGAAAGTTGCACTTATTTCTTTCACTTGAGAAAATAATTATAATTATTGTAATCACCCTTAATAGAATTAAAAATGATACTGACATCCATTTAAAATCCCTAAACTAATTTTTTGCCAGATTGACTTTTTTTTTTTAAACCCTTACCTTCCGTCTTGGAGTCAATACTGTATATTGATTCCAAGGCAGAAGAGTGGTAAGGGCTAGGCAATGGGGGTCAAGTGACTTGCCCAGGGTCACACAGCTAGGAAGTGTCTGAGGCCAGATTTGAACCTAGGACCTCCCATCTCTAGGGCTAGCTCTCAATCCACTGAGCTACCCAGCTGCCCCCTCAGATTGACTTTTGAACCTTGTATAGATTTGATAGTGGCAAAGTAGACAGCCACAAGGTGCTGAGAATCAATACCTTCCCAACGAACTCACTGCAGTGCCTGAGTTTCCTTTCTTCTCCCCATTTTGACCACAGAAGCCCTCTTAATATGTACTTCTTAGAGGGGTATCAAATATTAAGCTTCACTAGTCATTTAGGTTTAACTCAAATCTCGTCTATCAGATTAACCCAGGCAATCAGCTGACTTCCTATACTGGGCAGTCCTGGGACTGAAGAAGGATAAATGGGTGTCTGGAGTCTAGCCTTCTCCTTTTGCAGATGAGGGAAAAGAGACCAGGCTAGTTAGATGACTTGTCCAAGGTCACACAGGTAGTGATAGAGTTGAGTTTGAAGCCAGGTCCTAAGATTTAGAAATGAAGGACCTTAAGAGACCATCGGTCTACTCCAAGCCTCCTTTTACTTTACAAATGAGAGAATTGATGATCAGAAGAATTAAATGACTTCCTGATAGTGTTAGAGGTAGAATTTGTTGTTGTCTGATTCCCGAGTCAGAGTTCTTTCCACCATATCCCATTTCACTCCCTCTTGAGTTTTGTGCACGGTACCCTCCGTGATTTGGATTGCTGCATAAAATCCTGCGAAATTAGGAGGTGGGAGCTATACAATTCCAGATAGGACTCATAATGCATGATGCTGTGAGGCTTTCATGATTAGCTAATTGAATTGTGCCCAATTTCTGTGAAATTAGAACAAATTCACTCAGGGGGCTTATGGAAACTGCGTAATAAATAATCCAAACTGAACACCCAATTTGTGTGCCCACCAAATATTGCAACTTTCGTTTTAATATTCTTTTAGGAACCCCAGTGGAGAGATTCAAAGAGTGTTCAAAAACTGCCTTTGTATATTATAAAGGTGGTTATCTCTTATACATCCGTGGGCTCTGAAGACTATTGGGTTCAAAGCAAAGCTTATAGAAAGGTAGTTTGTAAGTCTGTAATTGGAATGTTTCAAGACACTTGTCCAAAGCCCCAATTCAATACCTACTGTCATAAGATTTCAGATTCCTCTCTCTGCCCTCCCCCAATATACTTTGATTTGAGCATCCTTCTTCCCCTTCTTCTGTGTCCTGGGGTGACTTCTAATCATTTGAAAGTGCAGTGCTTCCTTTTGTTATCAGCATTTAATACACGGGAGCAGCTCAAAACCTACCTGAGAAAGCTCTGAAGCTGAAGGGTACCCTTAGCTAGAATTGTTTCCCCTCTTATTTTGTTTAAACATTAATGGAACATTCCTGTCCTTTAATGTTCATCAATAGAAAGCTGGCTTTGTTCATTGAATGTTCACACAGAGCTTCTATGGTTGACTTTTATAAACCAAATACTTGTGCTTGTGATGCTTAGAAACATGAGTACCGAGCACCTACCACCTAGAGCTCTGTTTTTCTTTTGGGACTTCAAAGGTGGCCAATTGGAGGTCACTGGGAGCTCAGGATGTACCTTTTGGCCATTGGGTATACCAGCCCACAACCTAAGTTTGGAGATGTCTTTAGGGACCACCCCAGGATTTGGATCAGCCCCAACTGACACGCGGAGGGCTTATTCTCTAGAGGAATTAGAAAATTAGAAGGACAGCTTTGAGAGCTGGAGTTGCCTCAGGCAGAGTGCGAATGTAAACTTCTTGAGGATGAGCGACTGTCATATTTTTGTATTTTATCTTGGGCACCTGTCATGGTGTCTGCCATGTGGGTGCACATTAATAAATGCTTGTATTTGTTGATTGTGAATTTTGGGGTAACCTTCTTCTCTCCATCCCACTCTAATAATTTGATTTTTTCTGCACCTATAGAAGTCCCTTTCTGAACCTCCAAGTTGGTCCCAGTAACCCAATGGCTCTAGAACCCTTCTGGAGTTTAGAATGTGCGTTCTATGGGAGAAAAGGATAAAGGTAGTCATCTTTCCCTCCTTTTTTTTTTTTAAACCCTTACCTTCCGTCTTGGAGTCAATACTGTGTATTGGCTCCAAGGCAGAAGAGTGGTGAGGGCTAGGCAATGGGGGTCAAGTGACTTGCCCAGGGTCACACAGTCTCCCTTCTTTTAATCCAGGTTTCCTAATCCAAATAATTAATTCTTCCACTGGTCATCTTCTGAGTAGTAATTTAAAAAAAAAGATCAATGTGTACCAAGAATATTAGAGTTATAAGGTTCCTTAGAGATAATTTCATCTAGTCCCTTCATTTTACAGATGAGGAAATTGAGGCAGAATGGGGCATAGTGTCATGGAACTACAGCTAAAAGGAACCTCAAAGGCCATTTAGCTCAACCCCTCTCATTTTACAGATGAGGAAACTGAGGCTCAGTGATGTTATTGCCCAGTATCACTTGGATAGTATGTGACAGTAGTGGGATTAGAGAGCAGGTCCTTTGAATCCAGACCCAGTGCTTTTTCTACTCTACCATACTTCTGGTGGTTCTAGGCTTGGAGTCAGGAAAACCTGAGTTCAAATCTTCATTGTGTGACAGTCATTTAATTGCTACATGCTTCAATTTTCTCAACTGCAAAAAGGGGATAATATAGCGCCTACCTTCCAGGGTTGCTTTGAGGCTAGAATGAGATAATATTTGTGAAGTGCTGAGCATATATTAGGGGCTTAGATGCTTGTTCCCTCTCTCCCTTCTCAGTATTCTTTTTTCAGCATATTGCTTTTAAATGCCCACATACACCCCAACCTGCACCACAAACAACAAATTTCCAAATTCTGAAATTAAATTTCTAGGTGTGTACATAGTAGTGGGGCTGGAGAGAGTCTTTATACCTAATGAAATGCATCTTCAGTGGCCTGTGGGAATGAAGTCTTAACAGTATTAAGTTCTTTAGGACAAAAAATTGTTTTATTCTTTGACTGACCAACAGTAATTATTATTGTACAGTGTACAGAGTGGCCACCCTTTATGGAATGACAGCTATCATCATGAGTAGGAGCCTCATCATGGACAGGACATGACAGCATTTAGAAATGGGCTCACAGTATGGCAAGAAGTCAAAGATCTAGGATTTTTCTCAGTGTGAAAATCCCCTTTCCCTCAGCAAATAGAGATCCACAGATCTTATCGTTTCCTGTAGAAGTCTTTGCGAGTTGCCTGCCAGAGGCTTCAAGTTTCAATGACTTAGCTGTGGGCACGTAGTACGTCTTAGACTTGGGGCCCCCTTAACAATGCCACCTTGCCTCATCTATTTAATTGTTTTCAACTCTAACATACGCACTTGTACTGAGTTATTGATACGGTCCCCACTGTAACAGGAATTGCCTTTCTAATGTATTCAGGAATGATTTCCTTTATCACAAAAATAAGATTACATATGTTAATCCTTGTAGAAAAGAATCAAGACTAGAGAATATATTTCTGAAGAATGGTAATGAATTTGGCTAAATTTTGGCAATTCCATTTGAAAGCCAATGTAGGAACTTAAAAAAAAAAACTTAAGGCAATTTCTTGGGCAGCTGAGTGGCACAGTGGATAGAGCAGCAGACCTGGAGTCAGAAGGACTTGGGTTCAAATCTGGTCTTAGACACTTCTCAGCTGTGTGACCCTGGGCAAATCACTTAACCCTATTTGCCTAGCCATTGCCCTTCTGCCTTAGAGCTGTCACCAGGACAGAAAGCAAGGGTTTAAAAAAAGAGAAAGGTACATTTTGTGTGATTGGAAGAGCAGAAGTGATTTCTCACTGTACCTTTGATTGGGAATTTTTAAAAATAATGCTGATAGCACTGACAAGAAACAATACCTTCCACTGAGTGATGCTTGGCAGATTTCTTAGCTTGGATCCTCCCAGTAACTCTGGCCATCAGCAGTGAGCCTTGCTGTTGCCATGGAGAACAAGTGAGGAGCTTTCCAGCTCAAGGGACTTTGGGGAGAGGAAACACAAAAGCAAGTGGAGGGCTGGTCAAGGTGTACACAGCGAGACATAAAAGCAAGGACCAACGGTGGACCTGCCAAGCGTGGCAAATTGAGACAGCTCTTTGTCCAGCTCAGCCCCCAGGTCTTTGGCTTGTGCCAAATCATGCATTTTCAGCTCCAGACTTATGTTCTTGGTGTGATTGGCTTCTGAATCTCACAACACCTCCCTCCATTGCAGGAAGACAAGGAAGGGAATAAGCATTTCTGTAAGTGCCTGCTATATGTCAACCACCATGCTGAGTGCTCTTTTAGAAATATTATCTCATTCAGTCCTCACAACAGTCCCGTCTGTGAGATAGGTGCTGTTATTATCCCCATTTTATAGTTGAGGAAACTGAAGATTTAATAACTTATCCAGGGTCACACAGCTAGTAAGTGTCCGAGGTCAAATTTGAACTCAAGACTTCCTGAATTCAGGCATCACCATCTTCTGTCGCTTTGACCCTTTACCTGAAATGGGATTTCCTTCCGACTGCCAAATTGGGCAGGGTGGGGGGCGTTAATCTGTACCTTGGACTGTGCTTTATTGCCATCCTTTATGTACAGGGGAAAGCTGGCAGGATAGAGACGGTATTATCTTCTTTTGGAGGAGGAGGAGGGAATTGAAGTTGAGAGAAGATGGTGATATATTCTTCACTCCAAGTTTTACAGTTAATTCTTAGAGAGGCAGAATGGGCCAGAGGAAATTGAATACCAGCTCTGGAGTTAGAGGTCCTGAGTTCAAACCCTCCCTTGGATGCTTACTGCCTCAATGACTAAGAATAAGTCATTTAAACTCTTTGGGCCTCAGTTTCCCTATATGTAAATTGAGGAAACTGAATAAATTGGTCCATGAGTCCCTGACCAGCTCTTTGTAACTCTTGCCCCTGGGGCAGAGTCTAGTATTTTCTATGTCATTTCATACTTGAAATGATGTTTTGCATATATATACATGCATATATATATAATTTAAAAATACATTTGTTTATTTTTTAGTTTAAAAATTCCCCCCCCCCCATATTTTCTTTCTCTCCCGTCTTCCCTCCTACTCCCAGAGCCAACAAGCAATTCTGCTGGGTTATTACAAACATTATCACTTGATATCTATTTCCATGTTACTCATTTTTGCTACAGAGCAATCTTTTGAAACCAACCCCCCCAATCATGTACCATATAAACAAATGATAACTCTGTTTTTCTTAAATGTAAAAACACTTGAATGATATTTTGCACTTAGATGCATTAAAAATCATTTCAGTTCCTCATTCTGGACACAGTCTGCTGAGGGAAGTTGTATCTTCACCACTAGGTAGGTAAGGGAGAAGCCACGGAGTAGAACATGGGACTTCACTGGGAGCTTTATCTGGAGTGAGCACTGATCCCTCTCTGGTCAGTGCCCAGACTGGAGGACCCTGTTTAAGTAGGCATGTTGAGCCAGCTCTCAGAAGCCTGGCCATTTAAGACCTTTACTGGTTGCCATGTGGAACGGATTCTTATTTATTTTAAAACTCTCATTGATTAAGATGTGTTTTGTGCAACGCAATGTCCCTTTGATGTGGGAGAAACACACCCAGATTTGTAGCAGGGTCTCAGACCCAAAGTCCGTTGAATTCAGAAGTAAGAAAAGAATTTTATTTGAAGAAGAGGTGGTTTATGGTAGTATAATAGCCCAATAGCTGGTGGAAGCGTCTGGGTGCTAATCAGGTAGCCTTAGGACTGATGGATAAGCCCAGAGGCTAGTAGAATAGCCTTTTGGGAGCTCAAATAGCATGGAACAGCAACTCCACTATAGGGTGGCAGCTTTCTCCAAGGAGTTGGCATATTTATTGGAGTCTGGTAGCTTAGCATCTCCCTTTCCAAATTCAGGTGGAGGCATGTTTTGGGGTTCTGTTGCCATAGGGAATAAGGAGCATGTGCAAGATTGGGGCATTCTTCTGAAAAGCCAGAGTCCCCAGTGCTTAGGTTCCATGTTCCTCCATGTCCCCCTTGTCATCACTTGCTGCCCTTCCAGAGTGGGAACATGGGGAGAGGATGCGGTGCATTGGCGGACCACTCTAGGTAATTAATTATTTCTAAGAACAATATAAGCATACAAAGCCGATGCCTACTATAGAATATTACAGATCTAGTACACAGAGTGGATAATTGAACAATCTACAATTCATGCTTGACTAATGCTAAGATGACAGTTTTTGACATTTAGTGTTTAACCAGTGCTAACTAGTGAGAAATGCAAGATTCCAGAGTGTGAGGGTCCTGTTCCTATTACTGCACCTTGTTGCCCACTGTCAGCCCACGGCACCTTCACTGAAGAAGACCTGGAGAGAGTTTGCTTTAAAGGCTGAAACATATACATTTTATTTTGGTCCTGACTTGATTTCACTGATTTGGGGAACTTTTGGCATGGAAAATCCCTGTACAGGTGCTGATAGCTGGAGGAATAACTAGGAATTGTTTGGTGGGTGGAAGGAAGTGATGGAGAAGGAGGCTGAACTGCTTGGAGTTTTGGATTCCCTTTAGACAAGGGGTCAGGGGGTTCCACTGAGGCCAAATGGCTTTCATAGACTGGAGTTGCTTTTAGAGATGGAATACTTCAAAGTCCAGACCCTTTGGGAACAGGCTGGGATGCTCAAGGAAGGCAATAAACGTTTATTTAGTACCTATTGTGTGCCTGACACCAAGTGTTCTACAAATATCTCATTTGGTCCTCACAACAACTCTGAACCTTAGGTGTTATTATTATCCCCATTTTACAGTTGAGAAACCTGAGACAGATGGAGGTTAAGTGATTTGCCTAGGATCACACACTCATTAAGTAATCAGGTCTTTGTGACTTTAAGCCCAGAGCTCTATCTACTATGTTATCTAACAGGGTTTGCTCTGGATCTCATTCCTACTAGGGAGAGAGGCACTAAAGGGACCTGATTAACTCTAGTGACAGAGGACCAGCTGCTCCAGGGAGGGGACTTGCTTCTCTCAACCAGAGGTGTTGTAAACTCCAGGGATGAGGACTTACAAAGCCTAGGCTGCTTGTTCTAGTTCCAATTTTTCTTCTAGGATCAGGGATGAAAGAGAAAGATGAGGAAATTCCTTTTCCATGGGTTCCAGCTTCCAATATGTTACCCTGTTCCTTTCTCCCCATCTTCCCTTCCATCTGGCTCCTAACCAGTAGCTCCAGTAACTACCTACTCTTTTCTGGCTGAATTAGTGCCTGCTCCTTCCTAAGACCAAGAACAGGATTAAAATACTTGATAGAGGGAGTCATTTTACCTTGATGTCCCCAGAACGTCTCCCAACAGGAGCTCACTCTGTTCTGTGGGGCTGGTGCTTGGGTAATAAGGGACCTTGGAAGCTTCTTTCACCCCGTGCTGAATATCAACCAGAAACAAAAAGGCTGAATCTCATTTGTCTTTGCATTTTATCTTGAGTGTGAAGTAGAATTTCAGGCAATAAGAGGCGTTGACCTTTATTTGGTAAATTAAGATATGTAATGAGACCCAGAATGGTAATGCAGGTGAATTATTTTGTGAGGCATAAGTACACAAATGCAATCCCCAAGACTCAAGACGTGGGTTTATTGCTCTCTTGTATTCTGAGGATTTTTTTCCAGGGGGATAACTTAGAAAACAGAGATTTTCTGTGTATACATGCGTGTGTATGTGTGTTTCCAGGAATACATCAATGTGGCAATAAATTCAAAAGAAAACAATTGGGTTTTGTCTTCTACTTCCCCCTCCTAGCATGATTTTCTGTAGAAGCTGACAAAGGATTAATAAACACTGCACATTCTTGTCTTGCCTATGTTACTTTAGGGAAATTACCGGAGTTAGTTGGCTCCATGGTTGACTGCTTAGTTGATATTCTAGAATGGAAAAGAATCTTGTGGTTGATCATCTGGGAGATTTACTTGTAAACATTCGGAGAGTAAGGAGCCCACTAAAGGAAAAGAATTTTCAACTCTCAATTATAATTACCAAAATCACATCTCACAAAAGTTGTAGATTTTGAGATTCCTGCTACTGGATGGAAAAACACACCTTTCAATTAACCAGCAAGCATTTATTAAGGATTTTCTATGTGCCAGGCACTGGACACATAGAGGCAAAAATGAACCAGTTTCTCCCCTCAAAGAGCTTACATTTTCATGAGGGAAACACACACACACACACACACACACACACACACACATATCACAGGAGGAGATTGGCCACTAAGTGATAGAATCTCTCCCCTGCCCCAAAGTAGTTCATGAGGACTGGATGGAAGAATTGTGATTATTATGGTGAGCCAAATGGGAGTGGTGCCCACACTAATAGAATCAGAGATCTTTGACACATGGAAATAAGGTGGTATGTTGAACATGGGGCAACTCATTATTTGCTCCTACCCAAGTTTCCCTTCATGGGACTCTTCCTTTCCTTTCTCCCTCCTTCATTTTTCTTTTCATCCTTCACATCCTTCCTTTTAAAAAAAATTATTGTCATTGTCAGCAAAACATACTTCCATATTGATCATTGTTGTATTCAATAATAAGCAAATTCAATACATAACCAAAACCCCAAAATAAAACCATAAATACGCTGATGTGGAAGACAACTCCAACAGTTCTTTCTCTGGAGGTAGATAACATTCCCCATCAGAAGTCTTTTAGGATGGTCCCAGATCATTGCATTGTTGAGAGGAGTCAAATTTTCACAGATAATCATCAAACATTATTGCTGTTACTGTTTTCAATATTTTCCTGGTTCTCTTTATTTTGCTCTATCAGTTCCAACAGATTTTTCTGAAATCATCTTGCTTATCATTTCTTAAAGCACAATAGTATTGCATCACCAACATGTACCACAATTTGTTTAGCCATTCCCCAATTAATCATCCTTTCTTTTAAAAAATCTTTCTTTTTTATATTTGTCTTTACATTAGAGTTCATAGCTATCTCCCTCACTCACCTCCATGCCCTAGAGAAGGCATCATTTGACCAAAAAAAAAAAAGTATACAAAGCTATGTCTTCTTTTCCTTGCTCAACCTCCTTCCTCCTTCTTTAGTCTTATCTTTGCTTTTTTCTTTCCTGTTCTGCATATCTCTTCATTTTCTCTTTTTTACTTCTAACTTATTAAGCACCTACTTGGTGTAAAACATTGTGCTGGTGCTGGGAGATTATCAAAGCTACAAAGGATGGGGATCTTACCATCAGAGAGCATACATTTTGGGAAGGAGGGAACTGAATACACAAATGTACATTAATATTCAATAACTATTTCAAACAAGAATATATTAAGAGCATGAGAATGGGGCAAAGTGTTACACAAGACTGGATAAAGGAAAGAAAATTTCTGGCTCAATCAGGGAAGACTTTCTGCAGGAAGCAGTACTTGAATTCGGTCCTTAAGTAAAGAGAAACCATGATATTTTATGCTAATGTTGGATTAGAAAAGAGATAGAAAAGGGAGGGCTGACAGCATCAACACTTAGCCTTAGGCAGCCCATTGAGATCCGAAGAGTCTTCTATAAGCTAATTGAAAAGAAGATTTTGATTGCACAGCTGGATTCAAAGGTAAGTGAGATAGGACTGCTCTCTCTCTCAGGGAGGCAACAGCATGGGGCTTCTCATGTAAGGCTTCTGCCATGGGGAGGTTTGAAGTTGCCTCATACCTCTTGGAGGATAGTGAGGTCTATTCAGAAAGACTACTGAATAAGAAGCAATATTTATATAATACTTCAAAGTTTGCAAAATATTTTGCACATCTCATTTGATCTTCATTACAACCTGGTAAGGTTGGTGCTATTTTTATCATCCCCATTTTACAGATTGAGGTAATAATAGGTAAGTGACTTGCCAATGGCGGATCATAATTGTCTGAGGTAGAATCTGAATGCATCTTCCTGATTCCAACTTCTCTGACCTCTTCGCTATGCCTTCTACAGCCCTTATTTACTCTTACTCCTGTTTCGGGAATGGAGTCTAGTATTTCTTGCAAATGGTTATACCAACTGATATTTCCGTCTTCTTTTGTTTCTTAGAAACTAGATGGATATAATAACTCTTCTGTATTAAAACCTGGGATGGGATTTGATGGGAACTCTTGATTTCATCAGTACTGGGAACTCCTGATGGGGAAACACTATTACAAGTACAGATTACCACTGCCATGGACAACCCCATGCCACCAACCTTGCTGCCAGCCAGCCCTGGTAGCCCTCCTCCAAGGGAGTAACTCTGTGGATATGTGACCTGGCCACAAACTGTTTCTGTAGGCGTTACAGTACGTTCCTCCGCAGCAGTCCTAGTTACTGAAGAAAGACTTGTTAAAGAACGTTTTCTCATCAAAATTCATGGCATGGGGTGAAGGTTCATCAGCCACAGATATGGCTTTGTTAATGTACATCACATTAAAGGTGATGCACTCTGGCACCCATTGGACCCTGCCATCGATGTGACTTCCATCAGAAGCCTCCTCTAGGTGTTGTCTTCCTCTCCAGAACATAAGCTTCCTGAGAGAAAGGGGTGCCTCACTTTTACCCTTAGCATAGTGCTACGCACATAGGAATAACAAATTAATATTTTTATTTTATTATATATTGTCATTAATAAATAATAAAAGAAATTGTATTCATTCATTATAGTTATCTTTTAAAAACAGTCCCTTTCTTTGATATTGAACTTCAGCATTAAATAGTCACTATGTGTCTACCCAGAACCTCTATTTATAGAATCCATGAACTTTTAAATGAACTTTACAACTCGTACCAATTGCATAAGAACTCCTCTAAAACACGAGGTCAACTTTTTTGTCCCTGATGGATAAAAACACATTTGAATGTCTTTTTGTCTTCAACAGGTTTAGTTCTTTTGCTCTCAGTGTTAGCACACAGACAGATAAATGCATTCTTCTACCTAGTTATGTGGCAGGTCGCTACCATCTTCTATTAAAAAAAATTAATTGAGAATTAGGGCCTGATTCCATTAGGCACAGTGCAGCCAGATGACCTGGGTTTAAATCCCAGCTCTGTCACTCTCTATGTGGTCTTGGTCACTTAACATCTCTCAGCCTTAGATTCCTCATCTGTCAGATGAGAGAATTAGACTAAATGACTTCTGAGGTTCCTTCCATTTCTAAATCTGATTATACATAGCTTATGGCATAATTTATTTTGTCAAGATTCAGTTTAAATGTACAAGCTTTAAGAAATAAGGATCTTTGGGAAAGTAATTAAAAAAATTTTTAGAGCCCTGGCTTTAGTGACAAGAATAAAGGATGATAGCACTCGTTATTAATGAACTAGAACTATAGATGGATCATTCCTGAGGTCTAGGGAATAGGATGTGTCTAGATAATTCAATTCTTTACAATGATGTGATCATTGAATTATAGGAAGGTGAGCTGGAAGGAGCCTGTGAGATCACGAGATTTTAGACCAACATGGGATTTTAGGGATTATTGAAGCCAATCTCCTAATCTTAAAGAGGAAGGAACAGATCTACTGAGATGGAGTGATTTACTCATTGTCACCTAGTTGGTTAATGGTAAAACAAAGAGCAGAACTTAGCCTCCTGAGTTGATACTTTATTTTTTGCTTTACCATGATTATTATTTCTTACTGTGTAAAATTTTATATGAATTTCACATTTGCAATGATGAAAATCTGAGCATCTCAATCATTCATAATCCCACTTTTTACTGGAAATTCAGGATACTAACACTGACTGTAGCAACCTGAGGGTTGATAACCTGCCCCTGGGATGTCTATGATAGTATTCTCTCTTTGGTCCTGAGTCTAGCACAGTGCCTCATTGCCTAAGAGTGGCTGAATCTATATCAGTGGCAGGTTCTTGAATTATTGAAGTATGGAACCTCACCTTAACTAGGGCTTCTTAATTTGGGCTCATGAACTTGTTTAAAAATATTTTGATAACTTTATTTCAATATAATTAGTTACCTTCATATTCGTGTATATTTCACGTATTCAAAACTGTTTTGCTGAGAAGGGTCTGTAGATTTCCAAAGGAGTGCATGAAATTAAAAAATGGTCAAGAACATCCGCCTTAACCTTCTTCCCTTTCCCATTTGCATTCACCCTGCCAGCCTTGTTATGCCAGTCAAACAAGAATCTTCCTGGTCATTTGAATTCAAATCTGGTGTAATTCTGTGCTTTAGGCACACATTTCTAAGCCTGCCTCTTCTAGGAAGCCCTTGCTGTAAGAGTGGCAATAAGATGCTACCTAATCTTCAGTCCTTTCATATATGGAAAAGTAACATGGCAACTTGGTGGTGTAGTCGATAAAGTGCCAGCCCTAGAATCAGGAATCTTTGTTAATTCCAATCTGGACTCAGACACTGATTAGCTGTATGACCTTGGGCAAGTCACTTACTTGCCCTGCTTGTCTTAGTTCCCTCATCGGTAAAATGAGCTGGAGAAAGACATGTCAAACTACTCTTTGCCAAGAAAACCCCAAATGGGGTCATGGACATTCAGGTTGTCTGAGAAGTGACTAAACCATGAAAGTAAATAACTTTCCTCTCCTCCCATTTCTTGGCATTCTTCTTAATGAGCAAATTGTGGATTTCTGGAGGACATGAATCACTTCTACTGCCTCTCATGGTGACAGATTGAATTAGAATCCACAGTCTGGCTCTGATCTTTTTGAATCCCTTATACCTGCAATACCAAAAATTAAATTTTAATGTCATCCATCAAAAAGCCAAAGGAAAAGTTATGAATTATTGTTCTTGTTAGAAGCAGCAGCAGCAGCAGCAGCAGCAGCTTTGGCTGGGTAAAGATGACTGTCAGACTAGCAAGTGGGTCATTTGTATGCAACTGAGAAGAGTCTCACAATGTCACATACTGTTTTACCTCTCAAGTCTTGAGGTCAGTGCCTAAGGAAGCTTCCCAGGTGACTCTCAAAATTGAGACAGGCAGGGAGAAGCCCACCCACAGAATGTTCCTAAAGGAGCCTTCTGAACCTGACTCCCTTGGATGTTGACGGTGATGGGAAAGCTATGATGTATGAATCAAGATCAGTGCTTTGGGGAGGCACTGGAGCACTTGTCAAGGTTGATGAGTTTGTAGTGAAGTTTTGATCAGGGGATTGCAACATGGCAGCCTTGGTTCCAGGTCTATGTGGTCAGGTCAGCACTCAGTTTCAGGGAAGAATAGATTGGTGCACTCTCCTATGGCTCTGTCAGTGAAATTGTGACAGTCAAATGAATCAGGAAAAATGACTCGCTGGTTGCAGTCTGTTCGCTTGGGAAGATCCAATCAAACAAGGCAATTATTAAGCACCTGTGATGTGGTTTTCACCTAATGAATTTTCTGACCAATGGGATGACATTGGTGGGAACAAAAGCACCATGAAGGGCAATGGTGTGGTCTCTAAACAGGTCAGTTTAATCTCTTAGAAGGAGCAGGAGAAAGTATGAAAAGACATGGCTGGTGGTGAGGAGAAGGGCTGGTAAGGGTGGGGACTGACTTTGGCTGATGGTTGATTTCTACTCCAGTTGGAAATAGGTGTAGAGCAGTGCCCTTGTCTGACTTAACAGATGTTGTGTAAGATGGCCTCTGGGTCTAAGACAACAACTCGGGTCTTTGCTACTTATCAAAACCTAGTAACAGATTAAAAAGGTTAAGATATATGAGAAATGTTATATCATCAATATGCCTTCAAGGCTTCAGTTTTTGTAGATGTGCTAGGCACTGTGCTAAGTGCTGGGGTTAGTCTCTGCTTTCAAGCTTCCAGTCTAATGGGGGAGACAACATGCAAAAAAACCACTATGAATAAACAATCTATAAACAGGATAAATTGGCAATAATCAATCAAGAGAAGGAAGTAGATTTAAGGGGCATCAGGAAAAGCTTTCTGTAGAAGGTGGGATTTTAGTTATATGGAACCTTAGAGGTTATCTGGGCCAAACTTCTTATTTTAGAGCTGAGGAAACTCAGCTTCAGAATGAATTAAATGACATGTCCAAGGTCACACAGATAATAACATGGATGAAATTCCAACCTAGATCATGGGATCATAGTTAAATAGATCTGAAGGAAACCTTATAAGTCATCTGGACTAATCCACGTCTTTGAGCCTAGATGTTATGACTTCAAATTCAATGTTCTTCCCACTTCTTGGATTCCCTTTTCTAATCTCTGCTTGCTAATGCTAATTCCCTTTGGAACTAATGTTCCTTTCATATCCTGCTTGTAAAGCCATTGATAGCCCTTGTCATCTTCCCTCTTTCTCCTCCTGTCCATTTCACCCCCACCCCCAAATCATAATCTGCTATTGCCTCTTGGGTGGAGATATGAGCCCTTCAAGGGCAGCAAAAATGTGGGTAGGATGGAGTAGAACTGTTGTCGGGCCAGAATACTGTGCCTTAGACTGACTCCATTTGATTTAGAGATTTAAGGTACTTTAAGGAATATCTAACCAAGATCTCTTATTTGGAAACCGTCCCAAAGATGTTGTCATTTCATAGAATCACAGAGTTTGAGAGTTGTAAGGGACTTTAGCAGCCATTTCCCCATAGAAATTCCTACTCTAATATCCCCAAGAAACCATTATTCAACTTGCTCAAGATCACTCAGGTAATGAATAGCAGAGCTGGGTTTTGATCCTAGTGTGGTCATCTTGGAAAAAGGCCAACAAACTTCCCTAAGATCCACAAGGCTTACTTTTTGAGGCTGCTTCTCATCTAGATGTGGCCCCTTCTTTTGCCTGGCACTTCTACATTTTGTCTTTTTCTAGAGTTTCTATGCCTGGATTCTTCTTTGTTAGAAACATTATCTTTCATGCTTCTAGAGTAGGACATTGCAAACTAATCCTTGCCCTCTTTGTGCCTGTAAGAGCAGAGCTTAGAAACTAATCACAGATACTTGGTTATCTACTCTATTCATGGCCCTTAGTGATGTCATCTAGCTGCCCAGATATGGAGGATGAAGAACTAGGCATCCCGTACATTGTCTTAGAATGATGAGAGCTTGGTATAATCTAAATGTGCCAATTCTGGAGAGTCATAGGCCCATTGTTGATCAACTCTTCTCTCACCATAGCCTAAATGTGACTGTACCAGAGGGTTTAATTCCCTGTCTAGTTTTATTATCCTTTGTTTCTTATCAGAGATCCAAGTCTTTCCAGGTATAATCTAAAACCTGCATGTAATATTCCCTTCCAAATACTGAAAGTTTGAAATGGCCTGGGATGGTTTGGTCCTCTGACTCAAAACCATGGTCTAGATTTTAGAAGATGGAGGAGGAATGTGTGTGTTCTCAGATTTGTCATTATTTACTTCAGTGGTCCCTTCCATAGATTATATTAAAAAAAAATCTCTGTTGATTCTCCCCACCCCTACCCAAGGAGGATGAGTTGACTGGGCTGTCTTTAGCAATACAGACTTTTTTGGATTCAAATTTTAAATTGCATAAAAATGCCTTGAGGTTTGTTGGGGGGAGTTAGTGTTTCCCCAGATACATTGTAATGATCATAAACAAGTAAAAAATGCATGGATTTTTTTCTTTAAGATAAATGGAAAAAGGGCTCATTGTAGAATGTGGGGCTTTTGTTGAACACAGTAAGGCAAAGCAAGCTATCTATTTCTGCTTATCAGTTATGACAGATTTCTGGCTCTTTGTGCATCATCTTTATATGGCTGGAACAGTGATACCCATCCTCATTAAATCCTGCTGCCATCTTATTTTGGTTTGTCTTAATGATCTATTTCATGTATTCAGTCTTGGGTTTCCATGTAAGATACAGGGTGTGATGGAGATTGCACTGATGATTTCTCTTGTGAAGTACTCATTTGCATACTTGTATTTGGATGGAACAATATTAATATTTCTAAAACTTTTAACTGTCTATTGAAATGCAAGTGGCATTATCATACTCTGCACTCTTTGTCCTTCATATGATTCAAGGCTGCTGGTTGCTTAGCAACTGA
This sequence comes from Monodelphis domestica, assembly GCF_027887165.1. Taxonomy (NCBI): domain Eukaryota; kingdom Metazoa; phylum Chordata; class Mammalia; order Didelphimorphia; family Didelphidae; genus Monodelphis; species Monodelphis domestica. Next base: position 58,507,657 of record NC_077234.1, read on the forward strand.
AGATCAGAGTCCTCTAACCTTGTACTGTTGTTATTATACAGTCACTGTCCCAGTGGAATTGGAGGGGGGGATCAACAGAGATAAAAATATACCTCCGAACGATTGCAATAATTTAGTGATTATCTCAATTGCCTTCTAGAGAATGTTACTGATTCTAAAGCATACGTATGGTCTCCTCATTTTACTGGGTCAACAGAATAGCTTTCATTTCTGTTAGCACACAGATTCTTTTTTGTAAAACTTTCCTAAGCTAATGTTTAGAATTAGACCCAGTAAAATAGGTTGCTCCATGTCACAAAGCAATAGGTGAAATGTCATCAGTAGGTTAGACTTAGGAAATTTGAATTTGCTTAAAACATTTTTTTTATTAGAGAGTGTCTAGTGAGAGCAACCATGATACAATGGATAAAGAGTTAATTTTAGAGCTTGAAAGATGCAGGTTCAAGTCCAGATTCTGCTATATCCTGGCTGTTTATGACTTGGATAAACCATGGAACCTCTCAGGGCTCTGGGCAACTCTCTAACATGATAAGTTGCAAAGAAGGCACCAACCGGCTTTGGTAGAGGAGATCCTTCACTAATCACAATAAAATCCTCTCTATCCCAATAAAGCCACAGATCTAGTTCATCTCCCTGTCCCTATTAGAGGGTAACCAGTACTGTGAACTCACTTTATATAGCCAAGACCATTCTTAGTGGTAGGGTGATTGAACATGACAATTGATTACTGAAGCAGGCTTTGGAAGCTTCACTTCTGGAGATATGGAAGAAAAAGGTAGATGATTACCCATGTGATTGCAGTACTTCAAACATTTATAATTTCCTTAGTATAGGGGGAAGTATTTACCTACACTGATGGTCATTGTAGCTACTCTACAACTTAGCATACAGTCTTTTAGAGTTTTTGTGTAAATCCAGATGATCACCCTATAGCCAGCCTCATGATGGCTCTCTTTGAACTTATTAGGCTGTTCCTCAGATTGACAGGCATGCATTTCATCACTAGGCTTATTCTCTAATCCTCTATAGCTGGGTAGGAACTACCACACCTGGCATTCCATTGGTATAATCTTTGAGGACCATGCCATGAAGAAGTATAGGGCTTGAAAGGAAGCATCCATTTTATTTTCCTTTGAGAAGTAGAGTAGTAGTATGGTTGATAGATAGGTAGCTTTGGGGCCAGGAAATCCAGGGTTCAGACCCTATCCCTGACAGCTGTGGGGACCTGGGCAAATCAGGTAATCGAGGAATATTTTAGGCAACTCTCGAAGGTGGTAAGTTGGAGAAAAGTTGCTAGCTTGCATTGGTAGAGGAAATTTCCTCCTCTGGTAATCCCACATAGAATTTAGCCTAGAAGTATTGTGGTCAAATTATGTGATGTCATCAAGGCATAAGTTTTAGTGACATTCTAATCTCCTAAAAGAGTTTAAAGAATCCTTACCTTCCATCTTAGAATATATTGGTTCCAAGTCAGATAAGTGGCAAGGGCTAGGCAAAGTGCGGTTGGGGTTAACTGACTTGCTCGGAGTCACACAGCTAGGAAATATCTGAAGTCAAATTTGAACCCAGAACTTCCCATATCTGGATCTTATTCTTAATCCACTGAACCAGCCTTTCTCTGAAAGAGACTCCCAGTACAGTCCCTCCTGCCTTCCTTATTTCTCTTAATGGTACCTCTCTTTAAGGTTCCCTGGTCAAAATCAAAGAGTCATCTTTCACTCTGGTCCCATACATTAAATCAGTGAACAAGTTAGGTAGCTCTTGAGATTGCCCTTTCCCTTTTATTTCCATTGCCTATGCTACCTCAAAACTTTAGTCCTTTATCCTGTCACAGTTATACTATTGCATCTGCCACCTAACTAGCTCCCCCATTCCTTGCAATGGAACAGATTTTCATAAAACACTGCTTCTATCATGTCACTTTGCTGCTCAGAAACTATTACCTATCAGAAAAAATATAAGCTGCTTAGTCTGCCATTTAAGGTCTTTCCACAATCTAGATCCTAATTATTTTCCTACTTTCTCCATATATAGGATTGTAAAATCATAGGTTCAAAGTTGGAAGGAACCATAGAAGCCACCTGTTGGACTTCCCTAACTTTACAGATTAGGTTACTGACTTACCCAAGGTCATGTAAATAAGAATGTGGGAAAGTCAGATTTCAAATCTAGGATCTGACTGCAAATCCAGTATTCTTTCCATTTAAAACATACTCCCACACATTCTTGCACTTCTATGTTTCTGGCTCTTTTAAAACTTGTTCTCTTTTGCTTCCTCAATTTCCCTCCTTTCTCTTCTCATTTCCAAAACCTAGCCATCTTTTTAAAATCTTACATCAATAATTCTCATTTAATAGCTTGCAAACTCCTTTGAGACTCATGACAATGGTCAAAGAGGTTCACATGAAAAATTCTTTAGTTGTACCTTATACAGTAAATAATTGCCCAATTATGTCATAAATATGTCATTGCTCTTTGGTAACAAGCATGCAGATTTTCAAAAGATTATAGGTTCATTTCTTTAGTGATTTGAAACTGTCATGATCGTGCTCACGATGATTTTGCTGTGTATGCAGTTATTACATTAACTCAGCTTCTAAATGCAATGTGTTTTTGCAATTTCTCAACCTGTCATCAAATTATTTGCAAACTGTCCCAAGGATTTAACATTCAAAAAACAAATGGATTCCCAAGGAACCATTAGACAAATTTGAATACCTAAATCTCCTTTCTGTATAATGCACCAAAGTAGCTCCATTGTTCTCTGTTCCTTTGTAATTTATTGTTCTCACAGTGCAAAAGTTAGGCTGCTTGAAAACCATGATCACATTTTCATTTCCAGTGATCCTGAAACCATTGTGAACCATCACAAACATTCTGCAGAAGCAAAATTTATAGTGCCTCTCATTGCATTTCTAAGGCTTTAAATGTATTGTCTGCTTATGTTAGTATTCTTCTGTCTAGATAAGTATCCAAATCAACTGGTCAGCAGCACTGCTCAGTTGTTCAGTAGACCTTCTGTGAGATTGTAATTTTATATGTGCCAGTGGCAGAAGAGAACATCAAGTCTGAAAAGATTCTTTTCATACTGAGTTTAGTTTGCATTCAAACATTAAAAATGGAACCATATATGCAGTTGAACCTTATATTTATCATACAACACTTGTAATTAGCCAGTAGAAAAATAAATATTTTATATGTAACTTCATTTTTGTTAAATGGTTACCTGGCTAAAAATAAAACATGAATGTTTGTTAGTGTTTATTTGTGCTTTATTTCTTGATGTAAATAATAAATAAATTTGATGCATAATAAAATTTAAGATTGTATTTGTCTCATGATGTAAGTCATTGTTTAAACAAAAATCCAATATCGAAATTAAGTTGCTCTATATGTTAAACATAAAATGATGTTTAATGTCCTTCAAGTTGTAACTTATTTTATTAAAATATATTTATATTTAACAAATTCTATAAAATAAATGTAATATGAAGTCTTCCAGATAATAGTAAATATGCAATCTTGGTAGATTATTAAATTTTTAATAGAATATTGATAACAATTGAAGTTTTAAATTTAATAGAGTTTTCATACTTATAGGTGGAATAATATTGTGTTCTTGATATTTATAATTATATAATCTAAATTTTAATTTGGAGCATTTTGGGGCAAAAGTAATCATTGTAGTACTTAGTGAATAAATCTAAAAGAATATTATGGGTAGTGTATCAAATTACCCTGGGGAGTCACAACATATTTATTTTTGTTGTTGTTGAAAGGGGTTCTTGGAACAAAAAAAAAAACAAAACTTGGGAACCATTGCTCTATTTGAACCACTTTCCTCACTGCAGCCTTCTCTAACTTCCTTAATTGGAAATAATTTGTCCTAGCACTTATGTACTGCTTTCCATATGCATTTTGCTTCTCTAGCCAAATCATAAGCATCTCATTACTTATACCTTACTTTGAATCTCTCTGTAAACCTTATAGTGTTTAGCACAGCATCTTGAACATAGAAAATGTGAAATAAATATTTCATAATAACTAGGGAATTCAATCAACTTAATTTCTCCTTTCCCCCTCTTCCCTCCCAGGCCACTTGATGAATTTATAGAATGTGAACATCAGATAACAGAGATAATGAGATGTTAAGGTCACTGAGAAATGCTTATAGTTCATTAATACTTTAGGATAATAATGATAACTAGCATTTACATAGTAGTTTAAGTTTTACAGAGCATTTTTAAATTCATTATCACATTTGATTCTTAAAATAACTCTAGGTCCTAGAGTCTAGGAGTTTGTTGTTATTTTTCAGTTGCTTCAGTCATATCTAATTCTTCATGACCCCATTTGGGGTTTTCTTGATGACAGTATTGGATTGGCTTGCCATTTCCTTTTCCAGCTCAATTTGTAGATGAGGAAACTGAGGTAGAATGAAATGACTTGCCTAAGGTCATCCAGCTAGTAAATGTCTGAGGTCACATTTGAAGTCAGGTCTTCCTGACTCAAGGTCCAGTGCTCTATCGATTATACCATCTAATTGTTTAGGATGTAAAAGTGCCATTGTTATTCCTATTTTACAAATGAAGAAACCGAGGCTAAGAGAAGTTAAGTTCTTTGTTCAGATTCACATAGCTAGTAAGTGCCTGAGGCAATATTATGGAGGAACTTCTTCTACTTAGGGCCCTAGCTATTGAATGTTTGAAGAATCAGCCATACTGCTTAGAAGCCCAGGGAAGCCCTTCAGACATTTTCTAAGGAGTAAGGCAAGACTAAAGATCCATCAATCAAGGGAGTCATTCCTTGCAGTGGAGAAGAGAGCTAGCTATGGAGAAAGTAACCAGATGAGATTTATCCCTTGTGCCTTTTCCAGAGTGCAGCAGAGGGGGAGAGCTGACTCCTCTATTCCCCTTTCATTTCCCATCATTAATGGTGCCTGGCAGTAGAGTAACTTGCTTACTAGGAGATGCCAGATCTAACAGAGGGCAGGCTCAGATGGTCCAGTTAAGAGAAAATTAGCCCAGGTAGTCAGGAGTTGAGTTATGGACAAGAATAGACTCAAGGAAACTAGTAGAGTGACATGGCCAGGAGAGATATTGAATCCATGTGGGTGAAAGACTATTAGGAGAAGAGAAAAGGGTTAGAGACCTTGAAATATTGAGAGCATGAGTTATTTGAGCAATGTGTGTTGTCTAACCATGTGCCCAGTATGCTCAATAATGCTATTTGTGGGACAATAAGTCTCAGGTTTATGGGGAGATTGCTTTGTTACCGTTGTTCTTGCTCTGCCATTTTGGTAAGTGAGATCAATAAGATATGACAAGCTAAGATAATATTTGTTAAGCATTTAGCATAGTGCCTGGAATGTGCTTAATAGATACTTGTTTTCTTCCAAAATGCCTTTACTTTGAGCTGGTTATTTCAACTGGCAGATTGTTAAAAATAAGTTTACTGATAGGGGCTTGTGAAAATTATAGTTTTAAGAGTATGGACCCATAAAATAATTTAAGCTGGACACAGTCACCCCCTGGGGGAACCCTACCTGTGAGTATGAGTTGAGGGAGTGGTGGATGTAACAGTAGTATCATTGATTGTGTTTTTAGCTGGAAAATGCCTTAGAGGCTTCATCAGTATAATTCCTTTATTTCATAGATGAAGAACTGAGGTCCAGAAACAGAGTAAATGACTTGCCTAAAGTCATAGGTAGTGGGGGCATCTGGGTAGCTCAGTGGATTGAGGACCAGGCCTAGAGATGGGGGGTTCTAGGTTCAAATCTGGCCTCAGACACTTCCCAATTGTGTGACCCTGGACAAGTCACTTAACCCCCATTGTCTAGCTCTTACCACTCTTCTGCCTTGGAACCAATACACAATATTGATTCCAAGATGGAAGGTGAGGGTTTATTAAAAAAGAAGTCACAGGTAGTGTTTAAATCAGGATTAGAACTCAAGTCCCATGATTCAAATCTAGCATTCTTTCAAATGTCTCAAATTACCTCCTAAATCAGGTCCTATCTCATTGGTGAACCTTTTCTGAGTTCTAGTGCCCAGAGGGCAAATTCAAACTGTCCCTGAGCCCCTGGATTACTGGAGAGAATGGAGGAAGTACTTGCTTTGGGTGACTGGACAGAGGGGTGAGGCATGCTCCACTAGTGTCTACTCTGCATGTGTGCCATATCTTTGCCAACACTGTCTAGATCATCTTGGGACCGTAAGAGGTCCCCAATTGAATGTTCCCTCTAGGTCTTTGCTTTATAATATCATCGAAAGCCATTTTGTGATGATGGCATTGGATAGTTTTGCCTTACCTCTAGAGATTTAAGGATCCCTAGCTCCCTTTAAGAATTTCATTTATTTGCATTTAGACATGAACCAAATTTGTTGGTAAATTAATAAAAGAAAGGAACATTATTAAATTCAAGGACTTTGACTCATATGCTTTGTTCATTTGTTTTGACAATTGCTTAATTATTTACACTTTATTTTTAATATAGTCCATAAAGAAATGCCTTGCAGGATTTTTGCAACAGCAACCAAGTCTCTGTTACACATGAGGGCCCGCTCCTTCCTTCGCCATAAGCCTGGACAGATATAAGTGGGTCAAGGATGTCAAGGTTTCTTAGAGAGAAAAAGCAAATTATCTTGATTCTTTTGTAAGTTTCAAAAAAAAAAATTCCCCATTTTTGGCATGGAATTTATTGCCTCTCTGTGTTTGTCCTTTCAGAGACAATACAGTTAGCAAATCTCATACTTATTCATTTGCACTCCCTTAAATTTTTCCATTTTGAAAACATTTTTAAACAAATAAAAAAAAACATAAACAAAATTGCCTATTAAAATACTGTCAATCAATGCTTGCTTGAAGGGCTTTAAAGGAAAACCTAGCCTTTTTTTTTTTAAACCCTTACCTTCCGTCTTGGAGTCAATACTGTATATTAGCTCCAAGGCAGAAGAGTGGTAAGGTCTAGGCAATGGGGGTCAAGTGACTTGCCCAGGGTCACACAGCTGGGAAGTGTCTGAGGCCAGATTTGAACCTAGGACCTCCCATCTCTAGGCCTGGCTCTCCATCCACTGAGCCACCCAGCTGCCCCCAAACCTAGCCTTTTGTGCTTCGTGGGCTTGTATCTGAAACAGCCCTTTCTACCTTCCCTTTAAATTCATTCCTGATTGCTCGTCCTCGCCTTACAATTAATGATAAAGGGGGGATGTGTCACCCATGACTTTTCTTTGTGATTTTCTGATTCGTCTCTTTGAACTGTCAATAGGTACCAAACTTAATCATTAGGTTTGTTTAGGTGTTCAGAAATCAAGGATTTGTCACATAGCAGGCAAAAATGATTATAATTTCACTATAATTATAAAACATTTGAGTTAGAATTGATTTTTCTTTTTTTGGGATCCCCTGGCACGCACACTGTGTGCAGAACTGCCTGCTTCCTTAGCACCAACCCTTGCTTTTTCCTTCCCTCAGAGACTAAGGATTCATGGATTTGTTGACCATTTACCTAGTGAACACCCAATAAACATTGATTACTGGAGCTATAATTATTTTTAAATATCCCTGGAGGGAAAAGCCTGATCCTGTGCTTCGTTTCCCAGGACACAAGATCTTAAGCAGTCAGCTAGTTCCCAGGACAAATGCATTTTCCAAGAGTTTGGGGCAATGGATGCCAGCCCTTCGGATTTTGTCACTTAGCATTATTTAGGCCAATTAGAGCTTAGGACCTTAGGAGTACATTTGCTGAAAATCATTGTATTGACCTTTCTGTTGTTGCCGAAAGTTATCACCTTATTGCTGTAAACCTTCCTCTGATTCTTTATCTTGCTTAGCATTTTTAGATGTGCTGACAAAGCTTAACTGGTCTAGATGCTATTTGCTCAGCTGATTTTATCAATAAAAAGGAACTACCGAATAAGGTTAATATAAAATTAGCAAGAATACATGTACATGTGCTTATGTATGTATATATCTACATCTCCCCCTGGCAAAACATCTGACTACAGTTTAGCTAGAAATTGGTAGTGCAGTATAATACTGGATGTCAGAATTAGGGGACTTCGTTTTTTTCTTTTTCTTTAAAAAACAAAAACCAACCAAACAAAAAACAACAATAAAAAACTCACCCTTCCCTTCCATCTTAGAATCAGTACTGAGTATTGGTTCCAAGGCAGAAGAGTGGGAAGGGCTAGACAGTGGGTGTTAAATGACTCATCCAGGGTCACATAACTAGGGAATGTCTTAGGTGAGTTTTGAATCCAAGTCCTCTTGACTCCAAGTCTGGCTCTCTATCTACTGAGCAACCTAGCTGCCCGCCCCCCACTCTTTTTTTAAGATGCAACTCAGGTGCCATCTTATTCATGAAGATTTTGCTGATCTCCTTGACTGCTAGTGGCCCTTCCACCCATCATACCTTATATTTAAATACTTTGTATGTATTTATATTTGTTCAATACTCACACAAATAGGAATACAAACATACACACACATATACATTTGTAAATATACTCACCTCCCCCTTTAAAGCATGGAGAGTGTTCTTCATACCTGGCACATAGTAGCTACTTAATAAATACTTATTGATTGATTGTCCTGTGAAATGAACAAACTTATTAGAGAATTTAAGTATACACTTAGCCCCCAAAGTTAGAAAACTTGGAGGATTCTGGGAATAATTTTCATAGAAATAAAAAATCCCATAGTAAATATGTGAGTTGTTGTTTAAAAGACATCAGAGTGGATACATGACTGGGTTTTTGCTTTAGAAGAACACTCTATTACAAATACGATTAATCTGAAAGTGGGTTTTGAACAATGGCACATGTATAACCCAATGGAATTACTTGTCAGCTCTGGGAGGGAGGAGGGAAGAGGGGAGGGAAAGAACATGAATCCTTTAACCATGGAAAAAATATTCTAAATACAAAATAAATATTTTAAAAAAGGGAAAAAAGACATCAAAGAAGGCCTGTTTTCCCAGAGAAGGAGTTGAGGGGTCAGTCAATTGTGCAGTGATGATAAAGGGCAACAGATATGTGATGGTGCTCATGGAATGGTAAAGAACCCAAGGAAAGCCTCTACTGGGAGCTGGGAGCATTGTAATTCATATTACATCAGAAGTGGGAATATAAAGTGGTACCCTCTCATCCTGATGGCATGATATAGTTGGTATAATAAATTTAGATTTAAAGCAATAAACCCCTTACCGTCCATCTTAGAATCAGAACTATGTTTTGGTTCTAAGGTGGAAGAATGGTAAGGAATAGGGAACAGCCCTTAAGGGACTTGGCCAGGGTCACAAAGCAGGGCATATATGAGATCAGATTTGAACCCAGATTCTCCTGGTTCCAGTGATACCTAAATCTATATTTATTATACCAAATGATATATCATGTCATTAGGATGAGAGGATGTGACTTTATATTCTTACCTCAGGTACAACTCATGACTACTATGTTTTTTTTTAATTCTATAAAAATTTCTCCTATGCTCCAAGTTTTTTAATTATTGGGGCAAAGTATATATTTAAATTAACTAATTAGTTTGATCAAATTTGAACTCAGGACATCTTGATTCTAGTGTTCTACAGATCTTAAGGTACCACATACACATCAGTTATTATTATTTGTTTGGAAAGAGCTGTATTTTCTTCCAGCGAATGACGTGGTCCCAGGTTTCCATACAAGTAGCAATTACTGCTTTATTCCAGAAATCTCTAGGAGCGCAAGAACAGAAGCAATTGGCAGCAGAGGGGTTGAATGTGAGCCCGAGCTCACATTGGAAGGGCTATCTATACCCGTGCAGCTATTTCACCACACTCCACATTGTAAAGCAAGACAATAAATCAAAGACTCAAAGCAACAGCATCTACTGGAGGAGAGAAGAGAAAGACATTTGATCAAGCCAGTGTGGTCACATAGCTAGCTAGTTAGAAGAAGGCATATCCTAATTTCTTTCAGCTTCCATTTTTGAAACAGTCACAAATTTATCCAGGATTTTGTTAGTTCATTTATATTTCCTGCCAATCTCACCTCTGACCGCAGGCACTGGTACGCTGATTAACATTTAATAGGTAGTTCTCTGTTTAAAAAATGTACATTTGAAACACTTTTGACCACATGCTTTTTTCTGCCTCATTTATATTTTTTTCATCACTTTCTTAAATCTAGACAATCAACAAAATAACCAACCGAACCCCAATTTATAGTGTTTACTGATATCTTAAGTGTAAATGTGTGAAGCTGCAAATTCCCTTGGGAAAAAAAAAAGAGATGCATGCCCATTGATCTCTGTAAACTTACTTCTGCATGACATGTTCACTTGTCACCCCAAAGAACAACTAGCTGCCTTCCAGCTTGAAAGTCATATTAAACAGACTTCCTTTGGAGAAAAGATTCCGTGTTCTAGCTCTTCAAAGTAAAGTATGTTCAGGAATGATTATAGTTCAAAGGTGGGCGGAGCCATTCATAGGTTACCATGTCAGACTTCAGAAGGCTCTGTAGGAGTTCTAAACAGGAGCTTTTGGAATCCTCCAGAACCAGAGTGGTGCTGGTGGGAATTTGGAAACAGCAAGAATGGGCTTTGGCAATAATAGATTTTAAAATGTAAAAAAAAATAATGGTTTTGTTGGTAAGAGTTGGCTCCAGCATATCCCTAGTTAAAATTTAGAGCTGGAAGAGATCTTAGAGAACCTGTAGTCCAATGCTCTTGATTTATAGAGGAAGGAATCTAGGGGTGGGCAAATAACCTAGTAAAGGCCAGACAGCTAGCAAGTGGCAGAGCCTGGAATTACACCCAATTTCTTTAATTCCAAATCCTCAGTAAAATTCCATCTTCTACAATAATACGCCTTTCATGATCCCCTTTAATTCTGGAGTCTTGCCTTTGTTGGCTATCTTCAATTTTCCTGTATATAACTTGTTTGTACAGTTGTTCGCATGTTATCTGTCCCATTAGACTAGGAGCTATTTGAGGGTAGATACTATTTTTACTTTTTTCTATCCAATTAGGACAACACTTAGTCTATAGTAGGTACTTCATTTTATTGATTGACAAAGGTGTTAGGATTAATATTTAGGAAGTGTTAAGTTATTACAAGAAAAAATTCTGGTTATAGCATAGTTATGATGGGAGGAGAAATTAAGGTTATACTAGTCAAAAGTGGGGATGGAAGGAAAGAATTTAAAATGCAGAGGGGACAATTAAAATACAGGCATTCCTTTTGCAAACTGCATTCAGGAATTATTGACATCAATTGTCAGTAACTTTTCTGCTGAGATTAGAAAAGGGATGACAAAGAAGAGAGAGAGGAGGAGATGTTAATCAAGTGCACCAGAGTCTGTCTTCCCATTGAGATGTCCATTTTTATGTTAGATTGTTTAAAAAAATATGACAAGTTAATTCCAAGGGTGTGTTGATACTGGTGGTGATACTTTAAAAGAGGGGAGGTAGGGCATTGGATAGATTCATTCAGAGATGAAGCTTTAATGTGTATTCATTAAAAAAAACACAAACCTTTACCTTCCATCTTAGAATCAATATTATGTGTTGGTTTCAAGACATAAGAGCAATAAGGGCTAGACAATGGAGGTTAAGTAACTCGCCCAGGTTCATACAGATAGGAAGTGTCTGAGTCTACATTTGAACTCAGAACCTCCTGTCTCTAAAGCCTGGCTCTCAATCCATTGAGCCACCTAGCTGCCTGCAATGTGTAGTCATTTAAATACATAGAAATATATTCAGTATAAACATTGCCTTTCACAAAAAGAAATGGACAATAGGAAAGAGGTAAAGAAGACTGAAACACTGGATTTCTTACCTTCTTTATAAATTAGGAAGAAGGTGAAGATTAATTCTAGAGCTACATCAAAAGCATATCATGTTTAAATAAGGATGGAGATCATTTAAAAATCATAGAAATGCCCCCCCCCACTCCCAAGTATATTATATTTTAAATACAGAGAACTACTAAGAGGGTTACAAATTTTTTTTATTTAAAGAACCTGTGGCTGCTAAAACAGCTGGCAGTTTCAGGACTAGTAGTTTTCCCTCTTGAGTTCCACATTCCTGAAAGATGCTTATGTGGGTAGTTGCGAATAGTGTATTGGTAGGGATACACAAGGATGGCATACAGGTGGAATAACTATGGAAGCTCCATGAAAAGAGAGACTGCTTTCAAATTTTTATTGTATCTTCAGTGTTTAACCTAGTGACTGGCATGTAGTAAGGGTTTAAATGCGGATTGAATGATAATCTTTTTTTCATTAAATAAAAGGCTCTGGTATTTACTAACTGACTTAAAAAACTCCCCTTACTTTTTATCTTAGAAGTGATACTGTGTATTGGTTCCAAGACAGAATGGGCTAGGCAATAGGGATTAAATGACTTGCCCCGAGTCACATAGCTAGGAAGTGTCTGAGGCCAGATTTCAACCCAAGACCCCCTGTCTGTACACCTGGCTATCAATCCACTGAGCCACCCAGCTGCCCCTGCATTAACTAATTTTTCAAAGCCATAAACTCCTCATGTATTTTAGGTGACATCAGTGCAAACCTGTCCCATGTGCTAATAACTTCCTTATTAGAGGTAGAGGGCACCACCATCTTTCCCAAACCTCACATTCAGATTCACCACTATAGAATCATCTTCAAATTCTATTCTCCCCATCCCCCAGAGCCAATCCATTCTCACATCTTGTTGGTTCTATCTTATATAACATTATCTGCATTGTTCCCTTCTTTCCACTCATATAGTCTCTACCTTAGTTTAGTCTCTTTTCAACTCTCACCTCAACTATAGAAATAGTTTTTCTGTTCTGTTGTTGAATTATTCAGTTGTGTCCTACTCTTCATGACCCTATGGACCATATCATATCAGGTCCTTTCCTCCACCATCTTCCAAAGATTGTTTAAGCTCATGTTTGTTGCTCAGTGACACTATCTGTCTCATCCTTTGTCATCCCTTCCTCTTTTTGTCTTCAATCTTTCCCAACATCAGGGTCTTTTCCAATGAGTCTAGTCTTTTTGTAACCAAAAGTTTTTTGGCTTCAGCTTCAGTACTTGAACTTCCAAGAATAGGCTAAGTTAATTGCTTTAAATATTGATTGGTTTTGCTCTCTTGCTGTCCAAGGGACTCTCATAATTCTTCTCTAGTACCACAATTAAAGCATCAATTCTGTGGCACACATTCCTAATATGCCAGCTTTCACAGCCCTATAATACTAATCGAAAACCCATAACTTTGGCTATGCATTACCTTTGCTTGCAAAATGTTGCCTCTGCTTTTTAGTGAGCTGTCCAGATTTGTCATAGCTTTCCTTCCAAGGAGCAAGTATTTTTTAATTTCATGGCTGTAGTCTCCATCTGCAGTGATCTTTGATCCAAAAATATAAAATCTGATACTTCTTCCATTTCTTTTTCCTCTATTTGCTAGGAAGTGATAGGACCAGTTGCCATGATCTTAGGTTTTTTTTGTTGTTATGCATCAAGCCAGCTTTTACACTCTTCTCTTTCACCCTCATCAATAAGCTTCTTAATTCTTCTTCACTTTCCGCCATCAGAATAGTATCATTTGTATATCTGAGACTGTTGATATTTTTCCTGGCAATCTTAGTTCTGACTTTTGGTTTGTCCATCCTGACATTTCTTACACAGTACTCTACATATAAATAAGGGGACAATATACAGCCTTGTCATACTTCTTTTCCGACCTTAAACCAATCAGTTATTCCACGCTCAGTTATAACTGTTGCTTCTTGACCTACATATGGGTTCCTCAGGAGACAAAAAAGATGATCTGATACTCACATCTTTTTCAGGATTTGCCACATTTTGTTGTGGTCCACACAGTCAAAAGCTTTAGTGAAGTCAATGAAAAGAAATATATTTTTTTTGGTGAAACTCCCTTCCTTTCTCCATAATCCAGTGAATGTTGGCAATTTGGTCTTTAGTTCCTCTGCCTCTTTGAAAACCAGATTGCTCTTCTGGTAATTCTTGGTTCACATATACAGAAGTCTAGCTTGCAGAATCTTAAGCACAACCTTGCTCAGATATGAAATGAATACAATTGTTCAATAATTTGAACATTCTTTAGCATTGTCCTTCTTTAGGGTTGGGAAGTAAACTGATCTTTTGCAATTCAGTGGCCACTGTGAAGTTTTCCAATTTTGCTAAAATATTGAGTGCTGAACTTTAACAGCATTATATTTTAGTATGTAAACAACTCAGCTGAAATTCCATCACCTCCACTAGTCTTATTATTAGCAATGTTTCCTAAGGTATATTTGGCATCAGTTCTCTAAGGACATCTGGCTCTAGATCAGTAACCAAACTTTCATGGTAATCAGTAACATTAAGATCTTTCTTGTATAATTCTTCTCTATATTCTTGCCATCTCTTCTTAATCTCTTCTCCTTCTGTTAAGTACCTACCATTTAAATTTTTTATTATGCTGTTTTTTCCCCATGAAACAGTACCTTAATTTCTCTAATTTTCTTGAAGATATTTCTTGCCCTTCCCATTCTCTCATTTACTTCTAGTTTTTTGTATCACTCATTGAAGAAAACCTTCTTACCTCTCCTTGCTATTCTCTGGAATTCTGCAATCAATTGAGTATATCTTCTATTTTCTTTTTTCCCTTTCCCTTTCCTTTTTTCCCCCTCAGTTAATGTAAAGCCTCATCAGATAACCATTTTGCTTTCTTGCTCTTCTTTTTCTTTGGAATATTTTTTTGGTTGTTGCTGCTTCCAGTATTGTGAAATATAGTTCTTCAGCCACTCTATATACCAGATCTAATTCCTTAAACTTATTCATCACTTCTAATTCATATTCATAAGGAGTGTTATTTAGGTCATACGAAATGGCCTTGTGGTTTTCTCCACTTTCTTCAATTTAGGTATGAATTTTTCAATAAAAGCTCATGATCTGAGCCATAGTCAGTTCTTGTTTTTAACTGACTTTATAGAGGTTCTCTACCATTTGTTGTAAAGTATATAATCAATCTGATTTCAATATTGATCATTTGGTGGTGCCCATATGTAGAGACACTTCTTAGGTTGTTAAAAAAGATTGTTTGCTATGAACAATAAGTAACAGGGACAAAACTCTTATTAGTTTCTGCCCTGCTTCATTTTATACTCCAAGACCAAATTTGCTTGTCATTCCAATAATCTTTTGATTGCTTACTTTAGCATTTTAATATCCTATGATGAATAACATCTTTTTGGGTGTTATTTCTAGAAGATATTATGACTCTTCATAGAACCAATCAACTTTGGCCTCTTCAGCATCAGTGGTTGGAGCATATGATATTGAATGATTTGTCTTGGATTTGAACAGATATTATTCTGTCATTTTTGAGATTATTCCGCAGTACAGATTTTCTCATCCTTTTATTGACTATGAGAGCTGTTCCATTTCTTCTAAGGGATTCTTGCCCACAGTAATATGTGGAATGATCATTGGAATCAAATGTACCCATTCTCATTCATTTAAGTTCACTGATACTCATGATGTTGATATTTCATCTTTCCACTTCCTGTTTGACCACATTTAGTTTACCTTGGTTCATAGATCTTACATTCCTAAACAATATTGATCTTTAGGGCATTAGACTTTTCCTTTAGTCGCCAGACACATCTAAACCTGAACTTTCTTTTAGCTTTGCCTCAGTTACTTCATTAGTTGGAGCTATTTGTAATTGTCCCCTCCTGTCTTCCCTAGTGGCATGTTAGACACTTTTTACTTGAAGTGCTCATTTTCCAGCCTCAATCTGAGTCTTAAGTCAATCTTGCCATACTTATTTCATACTTTCTCATGCATTCTATGGTCTAATTATCCTAACCTACATGTTCTTCCCCAATATGACATATGACATTGTCTCTCTCATCTCCAGTGGTTCTTGGCACAATGTCTGGCACCATAGTAAGTATTTAATAAAGACTTCCTTCCCTCCCTCTGAATTTCACATCATTTTGAGAAGCAGCCAAATGGAGATGCACTAAGAATGTCAGTGGCATCATAGCATGCCCCTGGGAGTAATTTTTGAAAAGAACTAACCTGTGAGCATTTTTTTAGTGCCCAAGTGCCTTAGTGGGAGTTGTGGTTCCAGATACCATTGTTATTGACATCTCCTCAGCAGTTCTGTGACTCCTATGAAAATCTCTTTGGGTTATTGGCAGGAGTTTTCCAGGTAAAGGCTGATGCTTGTGGGCAATCCACAATGCTGCACTTTGACATCTCTCCCTTCCTCCACCCCATCCCTGCTATGTGCTGGGTAAGGAAGTACCATGACAGCAAAAAAACTTCTGGGGAGAAACCAATACTGAACAAACCATATAATTGCAGAACACCAGAGCTGGAAGTGACTTTAACTACTGTATACTTCTATTTCATCTCATAGAGAAGGAAAAAGATGCCAAATGACACAAAATATTTTATTAAGTTTACCCAGTTGGTAAATATTAAAGCAATCTCTAGACCCCAGGTTCCTTGACTCTCTTAAGCTCTTTCCCCATTCAACTGTCCTTGCTTGGAGTAATTGTTGATATTTCTCTCTCAATTCACAGTTAGATGGAAGGTTCTTAGCCTTGGAGACCAAGAAGAATAGTGATACTAGTTGCATATATTGGGATGATATTTCCCGTTTCTAATTTATCTAGTCAATGCTTCACATCTTTTAGTACATTTGGTGCCATGAATACTTAAAAATCTCTGACATTTCAACGTCTTTTGTTATTAATCTAACATACGCTGTCTCACTGAATCATCAGAGAGGGCAACATTTTCTGTATTTTTGAAGGTTCTTTTGGACACTTTGCTGACTGTGTCTTCTTTCCAGCTTCCTGATATTGTGTCTTTACACGATCATGTTTTTTCTTTAAGTGACCTGACCTAATTTCTATTTTTGGTGGCTTTTCCATTTTCTCTTCAGCACTCAGAATTCTGGGTTTAGTCAGCTTAGACTCTTGTCCTTCCTACACACTGACAGAGTTTGTTCCCAAACCAAAGCACTTTTCCAAACACTAATGCTTTGAATGACAGTTGACCTCTTTAGACCCCCCCATCCCACCCCCCTTTTAGGGTTGACTTTACATTGGAGCCTTTTTAGTAGTGTGATGATTCTGGGGGGGAAATCTCTTTTGCTAAATTATTTTACTTGTCTTAATGGTTTCCATTGGAATTTTATATCTTCTGAACTTATGATATTTTCCTCAATGCTTTTTACAACTTTAGATCCAATTTAAGATTAGAATTTTTGCCATTAGTTTATTGTAATTCTCCTCACACCATGCCGGACTTTAACCCTGGATTACTTGCCATTAGCCTTCTTTGATGTCCTTTGCTACTGCAGGACCAGCTGGTTTCATTATGAGTTTGGTATTCTAGGCTTTTGCTACTACACAGAAATCCTTGTTTTTCCTTAGTCTACTTCCTTCCCTCCCTCCCTCCCTCCCTCCCTTCCTCCCTCCCTTCCTCCCTCTTTTCCTTCCTTCCTCCCTTCCTCCCTTCCTCCCTTCCTCCCTTCCTCCCTTCCTCCCTTCCTCCCTTCCTCCCTTCCTCCCTTCCTCCCTTCCTCCCTTCCTCCCTTCCTCCCTTCCTCCCTTCCTCCCTTCCTTCCTTCCTTCCTTCCTTCCTTCCTTCCTTCCTTCCTTCCTTCCTTCCTTCCTTCCTTCCTTCCTTCCTTCCTTCCTTCCTTCCTTCCTTCCTTCCTTCCTTCCTCCCTCCCTCCCTCCCTCCCTCCCTCCCTCCCTCCCTCCCTCCCTCCCTCCCTCCCTCCCTCCCTCCCTCCCTCCCTCCCTCCCTCCCTCCCTTCCTTCCTTCCTTCCTTCCTTCCTTCCTTCCTTCCTTCCTTCCTTCCTTCCTTCCTTCCTTCCTTCCTTCCTTCCTTCCTTCCTTCCTTCCTTCCTTCCTTCCTTCCTTCCTTCCTTCCTTCCTGTGTCTGAGGAATAGATGGTGCTTTTCTTGCCAAGGCTAGTGCCTCTTGAACCTTTCTCATTCTGTTTCTAAGAGCTTATCCTTTTGACCATTCTCTCTTTTTTTCTCAGTCACCTTCAATCTCTTTATTTGCTGCCTACAGTCACCAAAGAGCTTCAGCCTTCTGTATCTTGGGCAAAAAGCCCTTCATTTGATCACATACCCCCCCAAAATACCATGCTAGTATTTCTTCTTCATACTAAACTCTTGCAAAAAGTAGTATTCAGTGCCCACACAGTTTTCAGCCCCTTGTAATCTGGCTTTTGACTCTACCACTCAGCTAAATCTTTTCTCTTTAAAGTTACTAACAATTTTTAAACTACTCAACACAATAATTCTTTTTCAGGCCTCATTATACTTTATCTCTGCCCCTACCCTCCTCCCGCCACCCCCTATCCTTGCTATCTGCCAACCACACTTGAGCTAGAATACTCTTCCTTTGACTTCCATTAGACTCTTTTCCTTAGCTGACTAATATTACATATTTCTCTTGCTTCCGAAACCTACGTGTATTCCAAGGCTTTGTAATAGACTTTGTCCCCTTTCCCTCTACTTTATCCCTTCGTCATCTCATTAACTCCAATGGATTCTCTTATATCTCTAGACAGATGGCTCCCAGATATTTATATCTAGTCCTGGTCCCTATCCTCAACTCCATTTATAAACCACCAGTTTCCTATTGCATATCTTAATCAGGATGCTCCATTAGATTCTCACAAGTAATATGTTGAAAACAGACCTCATTATTTTCCTTTTATAAATTGGCCCCCCATTCTAAACTTCCTTATTTCTGTCAAAGGCCCTGATGTCTTTCTCATTACTATGCAAAACAGAGGTATCCTTGATTCTCCTTTACTTACTATACCCATTCATTTTCCAAACCTTGAATCTTCTTACACATTTCACCCCTCCATCACCTTCTATTTGCAAATATCCTACACTAATTCCTAAACTCACTCAGAATTTGAGGGTTGGAAGGGAATTCAGAAACTGTTTTAGTCCAATTCATACACAAAAGGAATTCCTAATTCAACCTCCAACAAGTGCAAGTCACATTCAAGGAGGGAAAGCCATCAATTGTTGAAGCAGCTCTTTTTGGAAATTTTTGGATAATTCTAGTTGTTAGGAAGTTTCTCCTGACATCAAACCTAAATTCTCCTGTTTGTAACTCCATTCCCTAACCCTCTGCCATTGTTCTTGATTCTACCTCTAGGGTCAAACAGAACCATCTAATTCTTCTTTCCAATGAACAACTCTTTTAAGACTTAAATCTAGTTAACACATCTCCCTTGAGTCTTTTCTTCTGCAGACTGGTTCCTTCAACTGATTCTTATTTGACATAGTCACAAATCTTTGCTTGATACCTCTTCTACACACTCTCCAGCTTATCAGTGTCATAAAAAAACCCTTACCTTTTGCCTTAGAATCAATACTAAGTATCAGTTCTAAGGCAGAGCAGTAAGGGCTAGGCAATGGGGTTAAGTGACTTCCCCATGGTCACTTAGCCAGGGAGTATCTGTGATCAAATTTGAACTCAGGACCTTTAGGCCTGGATCTCAATCCACTGAGCCACTTAGTTGCACCCATTAGGATCCTTCTTAAACCATGTTGCCCAGAATTTAGCAGAGTTGTTGGTGAAAACCCTTCTTCAGTGGCAAGAAAGTTTCTTTAACTTGTATGAACAGATACAAAATGAAGTAAACAGAATCAGGAGAACATTGTCACAGTAGCAGCAATATTATATGATGATCACCTGTGGATGACTTGGCTCTTCCCAGCAATACAATGATCTACAACAACTCAAAAAGACTCATGTAAAATGCTATCCATTGTCAGAGAGAAGAACAAGAACTTACTGAGTTTGAATACAATTTGAAGCATACTTTGTTTTCTGCACTTGTTTTTTGGTGATAAGTATCTACTTCCACAACATGCTGAATATGAAAATGTTTTATATGATAGCACATGTATAATCTATATCAAATTGCTTACTGTAGCAGGGAGAGGGGAAGGAAGGGAAGGAGGGAGAGAACTGGTCACTCAGAATTTTATAAAATGAATGTTAAAAATTGTTTTTACATGTAATTGGGGAAAAATAAAATATTGCTGAATGAAAAAGAGAAAGTTTTTTTAGTTTCCTCAAAAATGGAAGCAAGACTATAGGGAACTGAGCTGGATTTATAAGAATGAGAACTATTCCCCCACTGATAAATAAAAAGGAAGAAAGCAAAGCTGTTAGTAGTCACAGTCACAACTCTAAGTTCTCCAGGTTCTGCTCATTTCACTTTGATTAGTTCATTTACATCTTCCCAGATTTTTCGGTAACTATTCCCTTCATTATTTATGAATAGCATGAATATTCCATCTCATGAATATACCATAACTTTGTTTAGCTATTTCCCAATTAATGTGCATCCCTCAGTTTCCAATTCTTTGTCACCACAAAAAGAGCTGCATCCAATATTTTTGTTCATATTGGTTTGTACCATTTTTCTTTGATCCCCTATAGCCTTAGCAGCATTAATGCTAGGTCAGAGGGTATTCATAGTTTGTATTCCTTTATGCATATTGTTCTTCAGAATGGTTGATCTAATGATCAATTCCATCAACAGTGCACTAGTGTTCAAATTTTCCCACATCTTCTCATCTTTGTTATTTTCCTTTTCTGTTAGCAGCCAAACTTATGGGTGTGAGGTGGTACTTCAGAGTTATTTTAATTAGCTTTTCTCTAATCACTAGTGATTTAGAACATTTCTTCATGCAAATATTAATAGCTCTGATTCCTTCCTCTGAAAACTGCCAGTCCATGTCTCATGATCCCTTATCAGTTGGGAAATCTTATTCTTATAAATCTGACTCAATTCCCTATATTTTTCCTTCTGTTTTTGAGGAAACCAAAATTAAAAAACAAAACAAAACAACAAAAAACCTTTCTTGTCACAGAAGAAGGGTAGTCACAAGATTTACTGAAGTTTCAAATATACAAACTAAGAAATTGGAAAATCAACAAAGCCTTTATTCCATGACTGCTATGAGCCAGACACAAGGGCTAAGCACTTAATAAATATAATATCATTTGATCCTCATAGCAATTCTGGAAGGTAGGTGCTGCTGCTATTATCCTCATGTTAGAGTTCAGGAAATTGAGACAGGCAAAGTTTAAGTGAATTATTGAGGGTCATATAGCCAGTAAGTGAGACTGAACTTGAACTCAGGTCTTCCTGATTCCAGCCTCAGAGCTCTATCTACCATATTACATAACTGCTTCTAATATACAAAGAATTAAATTATAAAAATTATAATAAAAAACCATATAAATTAGTAAGAATAAAATTTTTATAAATACAAAATTTTAAATAATTTCTACTTTCAAGCTTTGAATTTTGTTTATAATACTATCTGGGTGATCTTTTTGAACCTCAATCTCTTCATCTGTGGAAAGGGGATGATATTTAATAGTATCTATCCTATAAGGTGGTAGCGAGTCCCAAATGAGATAGTATACCTAAAAACCACCCTCTCCAGAGTTCAGAACTCTATGTAAATATCAGTTGTTACCATTGACAGCCAAAAATTCACCTTTAAGCTGGGAGAGTTCTTTGTTGTCACTAATCTAAAGAGGGAAGGGTTTTACTCATTTTGGCCTCTTCTCCAGCCTGCTGCTTTGGGTTCAAGTGAAACAGCATGATATCATGGGTCTTTTCTCTGAAATTGCCACAGGCCAGAAACATGTTTCCTTTGTTTTTTTTTTTTTTTTAAGGAAAAGCTGTTCTGTTGAGATAAAAGATGAGCTTTCAGCTTATTATTATACTTATATGATCAGGGAGCCTGAGTCCTAAGAGGCCTGGGTGGAAGGAGGTAGTTTATACAAAGGGTCCTTTGAAGGCTTCAAAGGCATTTGATTTCTTCACTATTTTAAAGCTCTACTCAGACTTAGGTTGTAAAACAATGCTTAGCCAGGAAGGAGGTTCAAAAAGCATCAATGATAACATTAAGAACAGTGAACATTTATGCCATACTTTCCATGTATGATCTCATTTCCTATTTTACCAATGGGGAAATTGAGACTCAGATATAGGTTAAACAACTTGCTTGAGTCACATAGCTAGTAAATGTCTTCCTGACTCTAAGTTCCAAAGTTCCATCCATCATGACACTTTGCCTTCTGACAAGGGATTTTATCATTGGAAAAGGAGATGGAATGGTCATGTCAAGAAAGTGAGGAATATTAGCTAGACATCCCCGGGACTGGAGTGGTAGCCATGAAATGTAGCAAGATCAGGAGGAAGATCCACTCTGGAGAGGATTCATAGAAAGATAGGGACAAGAAGCCCACGTGTCGGTATAGGTTGAAAGGTATACTCATATTGGTAAATTCATGGATCGATCAGAGTGTTACCTCTTCCCTTTTGTTGGCTTTGAACCCTGGCTACTCAGATTCCTTTCTTTTTCAGAGTGAGTGGGGAAAGGCACAAGAATGATGAGGTATAAAAGGCAAAGGTTTTGCTCTTGAGTCCTTTGGACAAGTCTATCTTCCTTGTTATTGTGAAAACACGTCAACACCTTGCCCATTTAGTATGGACATATAATAGCCCATATTTACATAGAATTTCAATGTTTGTAGGGCATGCTATATATAATTACCTCGTTTGATTTTCACAAGTTACAAAAGCAAGATGCTATTATTAGGAGCATTTTGCAAATGAGGAAACTGATACATAGAGAGCTTAAGAGGCTGGCTGGCTCAGGGTTGGACAGCCAGAAAATGACTCAGACTAGATTTCAACTATGTCTTTCTAACTATGAGTCTAGCACTCTACTTATTGCCCCATTCTGCCTCCAGTCATTGTACAAATGCACCTGCATCCTGTTGACAATCTAACCACTCTATTCCAGATGCCCAAGTGTGATATTCTCTCTCTCTCTCTCTCTCTCTCTCTCTCTCTCTCTCTCTCTCTCTCTCTCTCTCTCTCTCTCTCTCTCTCTCTCTCTCTCTCTCTCTCTTTCTCTCTCTCTCTCTCTCTCTCTCTCACTCTCTCTCTCTCTCTCTCTCATCTTTTGAATCATCACTATTTAGACATTTTGAATTAGATGTCTCCTAGCATCTCAAACATGTACCTCAAACTGAACTCATTATCTTTCCCCCCAAACTCCTCCCTCTTCCCAAATTAAAAAAAAATACTATTAAGGGCACCACCAATCTCCTCATCACTCAGGCTTGTGACCTGAGTACCATCCTTGACTAGTCACTTTCACTCCCCCCCCCCCATATACACTCCCTTGCCAAATCTTATTTTATCTACCTTCACACGATCTCTCTTATATGTCCCCCTCCTTGCTTATACAGCTATGACACTAATTCAGGTCCTAATCACTTTTAGTGAGGATTATTACTTCATGTTTTTTTAAGGCTGCTATTTTCACAGCTAGTGCTGGAGGGCCTGTAAGTTTGCAGTGTTTCTAAGGTCATGTGATCTGAGGAGAGTTGTGGTCATTAACCTCTTGGTCTATGTTCCAGTCCTTACTAAAGAAGGACCCCATCTCGGATAGCATGCATTCTTCTGGAACTGTAACATGAAACTTGGTAATGGGCAATGGAGTTGCTAAATGGTATCTAATCCCACACCCAGTGCCAGGACAGGGGTCACCTAGAATCTCTTTCTGACCAGGTGTTCAATCAACTTGCCATTTCTGGGGGATGAATCCTCCCAGTATCCCTGATGCTGCGGCTATGACTGCTACCTCCAAGGCCCCTAGCTCTGTTACTTCTGCATCATGCTCCCGGCCAGCCCCCAATCTCATGCTGTAGACCTCTCCTGTCCTAATTGTCCTGGGCTGGAAAAATGTCACTCTCTGACCTTTTGCTGGTTATGCTGCTTTAGGATTTGAGTTGACACATTATTTTAAAGTTGTTTAGAGGGGAATGTTGGGAGAGTTCAGCTAGACTGCCCTCTTTTACTCCATTATCTTGGTTCCTCCTGATTTGGTCTTCCTTATACATTAAAGACAGCCATCATCTCCCAAATCTATGTAGTTTTACTATCTTTTATGCTTTGAATGTATCACCTTCTCACTTTGTATTTCGAGCTTCCATGACTTCTTCAAATCTCACATTTTATACAGGCCTTATCTTGTCTCCTCTCTGGCTAGTCCCTTTCCTCTGAGATTGTGTTCCATCTCCATCTTGTGCCTATGGAATTATGTTGTCCCTTTCATTAAAATCTGAACTCCTAAGGGCCAGGAATTATGTTTTCCCCTTTCTTCAGTTTTTAGCAGAGTTCCTGCTATCCATTACATCTTCCAACTCAGAGAGAATAAAAAGAGGACAAATAATGAACCTTGAGAACCCCTTAATTTAAGGGATCCACTCAATAAATACTTACTGAGTGACTCACAACTGATTTATCCCCATCATCTGTTTGACTGTTAATCATGGCTTTTTGAGTTTGCCTATGAAGAACACTAGTGCTGGTTGTTTAAAAAAATGTTTTGCAGAACCCAGCCAAGGAAACAAAATGACATGGCATTAACGAATCCTGTGAATTTAACAGTTCTGTGACAGTGGAGACTGATTCTCTTTTTCTCCTCCCTGAGAAGACAAGGAAAGTAGGTTGGCTAAATACACACTTCATGAGAATTCACAGTGGGCATAATTGAAGACAGCACCTGATGTGTTCTTCTGTTAAGAAGTGTGATGATGGATTAAGAGGATGTAGAATGGTAGGAGGCAAAAACAGGGAGGAATTGTTCTTTGTAGAATTTTAAGTAACACTGGTATGTTTATAATCTTTGGAATTCTTTCAATGTTGCATCTGATACACATCAAGCATATGATTTATGGGAAAAATAATCTGGCTTCTCTCTCTTGCACTCACTGAAACCCTTCCCTCAGGGTTTATCGTCAATCTTCTTATCACCAAATTCAACAACCCACTTTTAGTCCTCATCCTCCTTGACCTCTCTTCACCATCTAACACTACTGACCAACCTCCTCCATCAGACTTGCTTTCCACCCATTCGATTCCGATACAATGAACATCAAAGTGTTAAAGATTACAATGCAAAAGAATGAATTCATTCTTTTACAGGTTCTTCTGTTTCCTTATCTTCTTTCTGATTCCTTAAATTAAGGGGTTCCCAAGGTTCATTATTTGTCCTCTTTTTATTCTCTCTGAGTTGCAAGATGTAATGGATAGATAGAATACTGGACTTAGAGTCAGAAAGACCTGGGTTCAGATTTTGCTTCAAGATGTTCTATTAACTGTGTGATTCTGGGTGTAAGAATTAGAATAATATTTCTACCCAGATATATTTTATAAAGTTTATTAGGAAGGGTAGACAATCATTCCTATAAGTAACCTGACCACGTGGTCCCTAGCCTGCATGCCTTTTCCTCCTTCCCTGTCACCTGCCTGCTCTGTTCCCAACTTCCTCCTTCTTTATTCTCTTCTCCGATCTCCCCTGATTCTCCTTCTCTCAAGCCTGAAGCCTTGACTTTTATTGACACACAGTACAACTCCTATGCAGACGCAAACCTGGTGCAACTGTATTATCTCAGGAATGTTTGATGGACAGATCAAGCTCTTCAGGAGGGGGAGGGGATAATCTTCCTTGACACATGGGCAAGTCACTTAATTTCTTTGTCTGTAAAATGGGAACCGTACAAAGTTGTTAGGAGACTCAAATGATATAATGTCATGTTTTTTTCCATGAATCTAAGATTTTCATTGTACTATCTAGACTAGTCCCCAGACCCTTCAGGCTATTGTTTATGTTTCCTTGTCTCTGGAAGTTCTTTCTTTGCTTCCCAGGTAAAAAATCCTAATGGTTTCTAATACCTACATTTCTTTTACAAACTCACTAAGCATCACTGAAGAACCTTCCTTCAAACTAGGATGAATTCTCTCCTCAAAACATTTCCATGGAGATAGCATAGTGCAGTGAGAAAAGCTTGAACTTGATCAAAGGCACAGGACCTGGATTCAAATCCCATCTCTGCCCCTAGATGGCTTAGTGGATATAGCATGGGAATTGGAATAAAGAAATCTGAGTTCAAATCTGGTCTTAGGCAGGTGGGTGACCCTGGGAAAGTTACTTATCCCCCCCCAACACAAAACTGCCTGTTTGCTTCAGTTTCCCCACCTGGAAAAACAGGAATAATAATGTCATTTGTCTCTCAAAGTTGTGAAGATAAATGAAAATATTTGTGAATCACTTTATAAATGTTAAATCTATATTTTTAAATTAATGTTGTTATTTATGAATAATTATACCAGTGTCATTTTTAAAAACCCTTACTTTCTGCCTTAGAACCATGTATTGGTCTAAAGCAGAAGAGTGGTAAGGGCTAGGCAATGGGGGTTAAGTGAATTGCCCAGGGTCACACAGCTGGGAAGTGTCTAAGGCCAGATTTCAGCTTAGGACTTCCCATCTCTAGGCTTGGCTCTCAAACCACTGAGCCATCCAGTTGCCCCCTCTGAGTGCTAAATCTCTGGATTTTAGTTCCTCATCTGTAAAATGAAGAGTTTTAACTAGACATCCTCTGAGGTCTCTAAGCTCGAGGTCTATTATCTCACTTTTGATTGAGACTTCTTTGAACTTACTTAGGACTGAAACTTCTTTAACCAGTCATAACAGACATGGTTTCTGGAGGTAAGGAGAATGGGAGAAACCCCCCCCCCCCCAAACCAAAACCTAAATGGGATCATTGATTTTCTCTTTCCAGTGATACTGTTTTTAGGAACTTTTTTCTTTTTAGAAACTTTTACTTTTGCTGATTAATAGAGATTGGCTAAATTTAGGACTATAGAGTATTGCAAGTCCTTGGTTATGTCTTTGCAGTACTAAAAGCAAGGTTCAGTTCAGTAGAAATACAATCAGCCCAACTTATTAGTTGGGGCCATAAGAAGAAAAGAAACCAATTGGTTTTAACTTGATTGAATTTTTCACTTTTCATGACACCATGGAAATATATTCACAGAGTAACAAATTCATTTTGATTTGAATCCTGGCAGGAATAAATATTGGGTGGAACTATTTTTGGCAGTTTTTCTCAAAGGGATATTTATGGGAAGATAGTGTCTGAGGCCCCCATGTAAACAGCAGATTGAAAAAATCTGATAGCTTATTTTCAGATTGTACTGGGTGCCATGATTTAGGGTTTAGCCTGATTTATGCTTTACCTAGACTCACTGTTTTTCTTCTTCACCAACATCTGGTGCATCATTTGATGTAATTTTCCTTCCCATGAATCTTCTCATTAATCCCTTTAGTATTTCACTTTGAGGACTGCATTACAGGTGCATTTGCTTTCACTTTTCCATACAGGTCGAGTTCTAAACAGCCACTTAAAATGAAATCCCGTCTTCTTACTTTGATAAACACTGAAGTGTTAAAGAAATGCTTAACAGAGCAACAGCAGAATGGTTATTTCTGTAACTATTTATTAAGGCAGTATGGTAGAGTAGAGAGATCACTGGCAGTAGAGGTAGAAAAAATCAGGGGTTCAAATTCCAATTATGCTACTACCTAGCTGGGTTACCATAGTAAAGTCATTTTATCTCACTGAGCCTTAGTTTCCTCATTTATAATACAGAAATAATAACAGCTTATGTTACCCATTTCACTGGATTCTTGTGAAGTTCAAGAGATGTAATGTTGTTATAAAGCTCTGTAAACCTTAAAATAATCTATGAATTGGGGCATCTAGACAACACAATGGATGGAGTGCCAGGGCTGGAGTTTGGAGGACTTGAGTTCAAATTTAGCCTCAGATACTTACTGGCTGCATGGCCCTGGGCAAGTTGCTTAACCCCAATTATCTGGGCCTTGCTGCTCCTCTGTCCTAGAATTGATATTAAGATAGAAAGTAAGGGTTTAAATATAAATATATATGTGTGTATATATATGTATGTATGTGTATATATATATATATATATAAAATAAATTTAGATGTGACTCATCTGGGATTCAAGGAAAGACATTCAGAGATAATAAAGGTTGTCTCTCCCTTCTCTCCACCTTCCCCAGCCTTCTCATGAATTTAAATTCTTTTAAAATTGGGACTATTTAATTTCTATCATTGTAGCTCCAGGATTTAGCCCAGTCCATGCTTAATAAATGTTTATATATTGTTAAAAGCTAACATTTATCTACTTTGTAAACTTTCAAACCTAGAGATAGGAAGTCTAGGTTAAAATCTGGCCTCAAACACTTCCTAGCTGTTGTGACCCTGGGCAAGTCACTTAACCCCCATTGCCTAGCCCTTACCACTCTTCTATATATTATCTCTCTCTATATATTATCTCATCTGATTGTCCCAAGAACCCTACAGGTTTGGAGCTATTATTGACTCCATTTTACAAATGAGGAAATTGAGATACAGTGATTAAGTGACTTGCCTAGGGTCACATAGCTTATAAAAGTATCTGAGCCTGGACTTTTACCCAGGACTTCCTGACTCCTAGTCCATTGTTCTATCTATTAGTGTCCTGTGTTCTGAGCACCTTGACTGGACACTGAGAAAGATGCAACAATTAAAAACAAACAAACAGCAAAGAATTACTTTTATCTTCTGTCAGAATCCATGCTAAGTATTGGTTTCAAGGTAGAATAGAGGTAAGGGCTAGGCAGTTGAAGTGAAGTGACTTGCTCAGGGTCACACAGCTAGGAAGATGCAACATTTACATAAGAAAGAACCCTTTCCCTCACTGAGATGGAGTTTTCCATCCATTAGGGAGATATGGCACATGTGTGAATAACTTCAATGTGAAATGATACATGAATAAGAGAGGAGTGAACCGGATACCCTGAGAGGTCGTTACAGATGGGAAATCAGGGAAGGGCTAATGAAAAGAGTGCAGTTTGAGAGGTGGACAGGGGCATTCCGGGTAAAGGGAATGGTGCATATATATGCATATAGAGTCTGGACTCAAGAGGAGCCTAATTATGTTGAATTCCTGGCTAACTAAATTAAAGGATGAAACATTTATTATAGAGAATATATAGGTATACACATACGTACATACATACATATATACAATAGAGTTGAGAGAGAGAATATAGAGAATAACTATGTATATGGCTTAGAGTAGTGATGTCACACTGGCAACTTAGATGTAGAGATAAAACATTTATTAAGCTCCTATTGTGTTAAGCCTATGCTTGGGAAAAGGGGAAACAAATACAAGCCATAAAGAGATGCCCTGTCTTCAAGGAGCATCTATTTAATGGGGGAAGGCATTATTTAAAGGAGAACTGGAAAGTGGATGGGTTGAGGAAATGGAGAGAGAAGGGAGGATACCTACTGCAGGAACAAGTGGGTGGTGAGGAGGCAGAGATGTTTGGAGCATGAGGAGTGACGTGAGCTTTGTTCTGGCATTGATATCTCCTTTATGGGTTGTGAATTCACCTTGCCCTCAGTTGGTCCACTGGCACCACATTAAAGATGATTGATGGATTAATTCACAGCCAGTTTCAGAACACCTGGGCTAAAGTTTGGACTCACACTTTAAAAGGCATTTTTAGACCGATATTTCTGAGAGATGCAGAGAGGGGACAGACCAGACATCCATTGAGATTTGGACTCATTTCCATAGAAAGACAGTCTGAGCATCTGCCAGGCCCCAGGAGAAGAGGGAACCCTGTAGCCTAGGAGACAGCATCAGGCAGACACAGTAGAGGAAAGTTTCTGGGCTAAGCCAGGAATTGCAAGGTTGTGAGCTGGAAGTGGTGGGGTGGCAGGGACAGCAGTTGTAAGGAAGAGAAGTTTCTGGACAAGTGGATGTAACGTGGGACCATACCTTCTCAAAACAGAGGAGGTATTTCTAGACAATGTCGATTTTATGGATCAAGTCTATTGGAGAGATGAGGAGGAGCTCTTAGAGAAAGAATTCCCAGGAACAAGCAAAAGCCAAGGCAGAATCCCAATGTAGAGAAGCAAACCTGGATCTTATTATTTAATGTTACTGGGAATACAAGCTTGGGGAGTTCACCTAGGACCTCCCATCTCTAGGTTCAAATTTGGCCTCAGACACTTCCCAGCTGTGTGACCCTGGACAAGTCACTTGACCCCCATTGCCTAGCCCTTACCACTCTTCTGCCTTGGAGCCAATACACAGTATTGACTCCAAGATGGAAGGTAAGGGTTTAAAAAAATAAGGAGTCAATGAGGTGTTTTCGAACAGAGAATTGGCATTTTACATATGTCAAGATTTGTGTGACTGTTTTGAAGTTTGGCTTGAAGGGCAGAACAATTTAGAGGTAATAATCCAGGTAGGTTATAACAACCTGGTCTAGAATGAAGGAGAGGGGAGAGATGTGATACTTTGAATTTAATTTAATTTTGAACTATAGAAATAGAGCATTTCCATATATATATGTAGATATAGATATAGATATAGATATAGTAAAAGGAAAAATGTATGTAATAATATGTAACTTTCAAAGCTTTCTTGCTTCTCTGTGTTTCCTCCGAGCCTTTCCTCTGGTCTCATGTGCATTTTCAAAATGCTCCAACAATTCTTTCCTTTTTAACAACTCCATTGCTAGCCCCTTTCTTTTCTTTTCTTTTTTTTAAATTTTAATATTATTTTATTTGGTCGTTTTCATACATTATTCACTGGAAACAAAGATCGTTTTCTTTTCCTCCCCCCCCCCCCCCCCCCCCCGCCTTTCCCTCTCCCATAGCCGACGCATGATTCCACTGGTTATCACATGTGTTCTTGACTCGAACCCATTTCCCTGTTGTTGGAGTTTGCATTATAGTGTTCATTTAGAGTCTCTCCTCAGTCTTATCTCCTCCAACCCTGTAGTCAAGCAGTTGCTTTTCATCGGTGTTTTTACTCCCACAGTTTATCCTCTGCTTGTGGGTAGTATTTTTTTTTTAGATCCCTGCAGATTGTTCAGGGATTGCATTGATACTAATGGAGAAGTCCATCACCTTCGATTGTACCACAATGTATCAGTCTCTGTGTACAATGTTTTCCTGGTTCTGCTTCTTTCACTCTGCATCACTTCCTGGAGGTTGTTCCAGTCTCCATGGAACTTCTCCACTTTATTATTCCTTTTAGCACAATAGTATTCCATCACCAACATATACCACAATTTGTTCAGCCATTCCCCAATTGAGGGGCATCCCCTCATTTTCCAATTTGCTAGCCCCTTTCTTTTATTCCCGCATACCATGAAAAATAAAAATAAAAACAAACCCTTTTTAACAAGTATGCTCATTATGTTTAAAATTTGTTTCTCTAGTAATCTTTTATTGTATTTTCTCAATTATAAGTAAAAACAATTTTAAACATTTTTTTCTGACAGTTTTCAATCCAAATTCTATCCCTCCCTCCTTCCTTTCTCCTCACCCTGACATAGCAAGTAATCTAAGTTAGAAATGTGCTATCATGCAATGCATATTTCTATATTTGTCATGTTGTGAAAGTAGACACATCTCACATATAAGAAAAAACTCAATAAGGAATTAAAGTGAAAAAGAGTATGATTCAAACTGCAAGCATACATCATGTTGAAGGTAAAGTCTATGACTTTGCAGGTGATTGGATCTGAGAAGTGAGGGAGAAGGCAGAATCCCAGATCCTACTAAGGTCTTAGATGATGGTGCCTCTTTCAGAAGTCATAAACTCAAGATGTATTTTTCCCTTCTATCCAAGTTTGCAGATCCTCTAGCTTTTGTCTCCAGGCTCATTAGGGTCTATGGATCCTTGGTTGAGAATCTCTGTCTTACATTGTCATTATGTGAAGGATCTATATGTTCTGTGTGGTTTACCTCTACATTAATACAGATTTCTATTCCTCTGTGTTATGGTTTCCATCGTCTCTGGATAACGGTGGCCAGCTTGGTCTCTCCAGAAACATCTATGTTGCTTCTTTTTAGATGTGCAATATTGTTAGTTGCCTGACCCAGACATCAAGTCTTTCTATTCTGGTGTAGGACCTACTATAGATTTTGTATTCTACTCTTCAAAAAGCTGAGGTGACTACCATTAAAGTCCTCCTTTGATGCCCTGTGATGGTGTAGAAGTCATCAATTTCTCCAAATTGATCTCTTGGTCCTTTTCATTTAGGCTGTTCCCTATGGGAGGCAATTCTTATTTTATTTTAATTATTTATTCTTATTTTACTTTAATTCTTATTTTAATTTTGCAGTAAGAATCTACTAAGACATAAATGAGTTTCTTTTATAACCATCCTAAATATTTAGTGAGCAGTCTGCCAATAAGTTGAGATATTTTCTTTAATATTATACAGTTCATTCAAGAATTTCTATATTCATGAGTTTATAAGGAGAAATATGAAAGTCTCTTTCTTCCATTTAGAAGTCTGCCCTTATGTTTGATAATGAGAAAGAACATATATGTAGATAAATACACACAAATATATATCCAAAATGACTACAAAGGGTGCAAGAAGAGAGGCAAAAGGATTTCCATGAAGATATAAAGTGGGCAAGAGGAAAAACTCTGAGACTTGACATATTATAGAATTTTTGCTGGAAGGAAGCT
Source organism: Monodelphis domestica (assembly GCF_027887165.1). Taxonomy (NCBI): domain Eukaryota; kingdom Metazoa; phylum Chordata; class Mammalia; order Didelphimorphia; family Didelphidae; genus Monodelphis; species Monodelphis domestica. Next base: position 58,540,148 of record NC_077234.1, read on the forward strand.
TAGAGGTAATTGAGTTCAACCTCATTTTATAAGTGAGGAAACTGAGGCTAAGAACCTTAAATTATTTGCTTTAGGTTATTTAGCAAATTAGTGGCAGGGTTGGTACTAGAATCCGGGTTCTTTGCTAGGTTTATGCTTTGGGAATATATGCTTTGGGAGTTATGATGGGGTTGGATAAGGTAAAATAATTTAATTCTACTTATAGAATACAAGATATTAAGAACTTGCCCAGCAGCTGGGGTAGGTGAGGGAAATGCTTTCTTTTTTTGCAGTTCTGAGCTATAGAGAGTCCTTCTGAAATCCTTTCCTTTCCTTTCCTTCTCTCTCCTTCCTTCCTTCCTTCCTTCCTTCCTTCCTTCCTTCCTTCCTTCCTTCCTTCCTTCCTTCCTTCCTTCCTTCCTTCCTTCCTTCCTTCCTTCCTTCCTTCCTTCCTTCCTTCCTTCCTTCCTTCCTTCCTTCCTTCCTTCCTTCCTTCCTTCCTTCCTTCCTTCCTTCCTTCCTTCCTTCCTTCCTTCCTTCCTTCCTCCCTTCCTTCCTTCCTCCCTTCCTTCCTCCCTTCCTTCCTCCCTTCCTTCCTCCCTTCCTTCTTCCCTTCCTCCCTCCCTCCCTCCCTCCCTCCCTCCCTCCCTCCCTCCCTCCTTTCCTCCTTCCTTCCTTCCCTCCTTCCATTTGTATATATGTATATGGTAAATATGGAAAGAAAGAGAGGCTCAGTTAAAAAAAGTCAGGTCAGTGCCTTTTAAATCTAGTTCATCTGTATAGCACCATTTCAGAAGTTTCCCAAAGGCTGGTTTCAAAGACCTTGAAAGGACACCCCATTCTTGTCTCAGTACAAAGAAACACATTCCAGTTTAGCTTTGAAACTGCAGGGGGCTTCTGCAGCTGAAGCTTTCCTTCATCAATTGCTGCCAGTCCTGGGTGCTGCAGAATTCTGATAATGAGAATTTGTCAGTTCTATGTAGGTCACCACATCCTTCAGGACAAAACTCAGATCTGGAGGAGATATGTTAAAAAAAGTTGGAGAGAGAATATTCTTTTTCTGAAGAAGCTAATTTATTACCTCTCATTTTTTAGGGTCGATTTATAAATTTTGTTATACATGCTTAGAAAATGAGAGTGTTTTGTATTTTTCAAACTCATATGATATGATGACAGCTAATCTCCTATTCCTAATTTTGACTTTCTTAGAACTTGCAATGATCCTAAATTCTTGACAACTGTTCCTAAAGCCATTGATTCAAAAGATCAAATGTTTTCCAATTAGATTGTCTTAGCTGGACACTGATGACATATAGGTTAGTGATAAAAATAGGTAGAATTAATATAGTGCTTTAAGTTTGCAAACCACTTTATACATAGTATCTCAACCTTCCCAACAATTCTTCAAGCTATATATTATTGTTATCTCTATTTTGCAAATGAGGAAACTGAGCTGGGATAGGTTAAGTGACTTTCTTGGGATCATCCAGCTATTGTGTCTGAGGCAGGATTTGAACTCAGGTCTTCTTGACTTCAAATTCAGTGCTCTGTCTACTATATCATCTGGCTACTGAGGCTAAAAAGAATAGGAACTGTTGACTTCTATTTCTTTCTGGAAGGATATACACCTGGATAAATTAAAGACAATTATTATTTTAAAATTTGGGGCAAGAGGCATGTTTCCACTTTAAAAATATAATTGTATTTATTTTTTAAAACCCTTGTCTTCTAGATTAGAATCAATACTAATACTAAGTATTGATTTCTAAGTATGATTCTAAGTATCAATGCTAAGTATTGATTCCAAGGCAGAAATGTGGTAAGGGGTAGATAGTGGAAGAAAAGTGACTTGATCAGGATCACATAGCTAGGATATGTCTACCTAGCTGTCCCTACTGGTATTTATTTTTGAAAATTATCTGGATGAATCCTAGGTGTCAGAATATTAGTGGATCTATTATATCATTGCTTTGGGTATTCTTTCCATCAGAGTTGTTTGTATCCCATATTTTCCTTCTCACCCTATTTAATTTTTTATGTATATTCTCTCATGGCGACTCTGTTCAATGTGCATTTATTAAGTGCCCAATACATGCCAGATAACATGTTACACAATGGAGATAGAAAGACAAAGAAATGAAACATTTCCCATTGTCTCTGATGAGGCTTGCATTCTATTGGGGAAATCCAGGGAATCAAAAGAACACCTCTCCAAGGTGCTGAAACATATCCCTCCCTCCCCATTCTTTTTTCTTTCTTTCTGGGGCATCAGTGCAGTGATTCAGAGGTTTCAAATCGAGACACCATGATTGAGAAGCCCAAGTGTGGATAGTTAGGAAATAGTAGATTTGGTTTAGTTTCCATTGTCTCTCTACCTGTAAAATGACAACAGAGGTCATCTGGCCCAATTCCCTCATTTTTTTATGTGGGAAATTGAGTGTTAGAGAACTTAATTGACTTGTGCCTAAGATCATCAAGGTAGTAAGTCACAGAGCTGGAATTCGAACTTGGGTTCTTTTATTCCACATCTAAAGGCTTTTCTACTTTCCATCCCACACAGATAATCTTACCACGTTATAGCATTATAGATATAATATATATCTTATATATTATAGCTAGCATTACCACATTTTCAGAGAAGGACCATTAAGTGTTTTGAATATGCCAGTAAAATGATATTAGGACAAATGGTGCTAGGGAAACTTCAGAAATTCAAAGGGGGTAGCAGAAAATATAAATTTCTATTGAACATTTAGTACCTTCCTGTCTGATAACAACATTGGACAAGACAAAAGTCTTCAGAATGGGTTTGGGGAAACCTTGACATATGTTCATCAGTTAATCAGTGGTCCTACAGTGGAAATGGTGTAGAGGTGAAAATAAGGAACTTATGGTTTCCAGCTCAATCTGTCCCATAGCAAAGAAATAGATATTACCTTGGCACAGGTGAGATGAACCAGAGATAACAATCAACTAGAAAATCTCCAGTCATGAAGGTTAATTGTGGTTTTATTATTAAAAAAAGTTAAGGAAAAGAATAAGAATTTAAAGGTTCTTTCTGGTCTTTAAAAAATCTCAGTTCCTTTTCTGGGCCAGAGACAAGAAATTCAAAGATTTCACAAAGACAATTTTCAGTGGTTGCTTACAGTTAGTTGCCCGGGGCAGCAAAAACTGGGAGGTTTTACTTTCTCTGCAGTATTCAATTCCAATTCTAATTCAACTCTATTCATCATTCCTGGGTTCTATTTTTGTGTACCAGTCTCCAAGCTCAGAACATTGTAGGACACTGAAGACCTATAAGAAGCCTCCAGGTTTGACCATAGGCAATTTGCAAGGCTTGCCTGGCAAGACAGCCAGAAGACTGTCTCACCATGGAATTGGAAGGTGGCAAGGTTGACTCCAAGTTGGCAGTGTTGGCAGAATCACAGGTGAAACATCTGCTGCCTCACCCGAATGGAGCTAGACATGGCAGTCAGCCAGCAGCTGACCCCTTTGCCAGTTTCAAGTAAGCACTTTAAACTGTCAGGGATGGGAGGATCAAGAGAGCTAGAGAGCAAGGTGGCTAGCCAAGTTGCAAGAAATAATTAGCCTGATTAGTTCTCAAGCAGTAATATGAGTTCGATGCTTAGTTCAAGAAGATAGAGCATTCTGGCACATGTCCTGGGAATCATTAGTAGTTCTTTGGTTTCTATATATCCTTAATTTAGGAGATGGCCCTGACAATTTTGAAATTGGAAAATTATTGCTTTCATGTTTTTAGAAATTAAATTCTCTTCTGCTTGCTTAGCTTCAAGCTTTAAAAACTCTTTAAACATACATATACTTGTTGATCAAACCTTGTTATTGTTAGAAATTTTTCATAATGACTAGAAGCAAAACTTTGAAAAGAGAGTAGAGGCAGCTAAACATTGTCATTTGGGTTATCTGTCAGCACCTTATTGGGGAGAATAAACAAATCCAAAGGATTAACTGGTGACATAGAAAATGTTAGTAAAAGAAATTCAGTCTATAAATATAGTTTATTACACATTGTTTAACTGTCTTCATTATTCTCTGTGAAAGAAGAAAAATAAGGCAACATGGTTAAATAGAAAATTGTAACCCACCAAATCTTTAGCTTTTTCTTTTGTCTTTGAGCTGAAAGCTCAGAATCTTTTGAATGAGAGTGAAGTGGACAAAATGACTGTCTAATTCTAGACAAGTTATTGAATTCCTCTACGTATCAGTTGACTCATCTGTAAAAACCAAGGGACTAGAAACTATTATCTCAGCCTCCATCTTAGCTCCATTTTTGACTCCTCTCTCTCCTTTGATCAGTATTTTCGGTCAGTTAACCAAGCTCTGTTGTGTTTCCACTATAAATTCATCTGCTCTAACCTTCTCATGGACACTTCTGTTACTACTGCCATCACTGACATGACCCTTCTGCTAGCCTCCTTATCTCTTGCCTTTTAATAGCCTTTTGACTGGTTTCTCTGCATCCATTTTCTTATTCTTCCAATCTATCCTGCAAGCCTCTGCCAGATTCATCTTCCTAATGCACTGTTCATTCATTACTCTATTCCATTGTTTTTCTCTTGCTCAGAAACATTCAATGGAAACTACTGTTGCCTTTAAAATAAAATGCAAAACCTTAATTTCCATATTTAATATCTTTCACCATTTGGTTCCAATCTACATTATTCTTTAGTATTGTCCTTCATGATGTCGGCTTTCTAGACAAATTGGGCTACTTGTTATTTCCTGAACTCATCCAGGTCTCTCAATTTTTTACCTATACTCATTCCTTTTGTCTCTATCAGGAATTTAGTTAGCCTTCTTACTACGTGTATCTGCAGTAGGAGTTTAAGAAATGCTTGTTGCAGTGAATAGATTAGATGATCTCTAAGGTTTCTTCTAGCTCTGACGTTCAGTGTCCTACAATTAATTTATGGAAATAGAAACATAGCAGGAGAAGGGAACAAGCCCAAAGACTTTTCTGCAAAAGAAAAGATGACAATTACAGAAGGGCAGGTGAGCAGTTTCTGCTCTAGCAAGCAGGGAACTTTTGCTTTCACCTTTATTGCATATGGTGGATGTTGGTCATAGTGAATTTACATTCGATTGAATAAACTTCTCTAAAGCACCTATACTGTGCCATCCTCCATGGTCAGTCAGAGAAAGATTTATCCTCAAGGAGTAGAATAAATACTGAAATGAGCTTTGATTACTTTATGTGGAATGCCAGCATGTATTTTGGTAATCTTCCCTCATGACAACCATTGAGTGTTTAAAGAAGAAATATCCCAAAGGCAAAATTTCATATAGTCACTAGTGAGAACATAAGGAAGCTTTTCACAGTGAGATGATTCTAGACCTTTAGTCATCTGTATCTAGTTATCTAACTATCAAACTGACCAGGAGGCACTTTTAAAAAAAATTAATTTCTGTAAATACCCTAGATTGATCAGATTCCGTTTTAGGTTAATAACAAAATTTAAGACCATAAACCACCACTAAATCATCTATTCATTATTAACATTTATACATTATTAATATTCTGTCCTTGATCTATTCTTCAAGATCCAACTGTCTACCTTGGCATTCTTTGGTTAGTTGTGAGGACTTTCTTCAAGTTACTAAAGAGACCTGGTCAAGATTTTTGCCTTGTACTTGGTAGAGTATCCAACTTATGACTTTGCACCCTTCCAGGCCACCAGTTCCCCTCATTTTCTCTCAATATTTGCCCATTTTCTGTTAGCTCTATACCTTGGATTGAGCAAAAGTAGGATTGTTTGTCTGTGGCATATAGGCAAGGAATTATGGGGGGGGTAGTTCAAGTTTATTTCTTTCCATTGGTGCAGGAACAGATTGTATTTGAATGGGCAAATTTTTCAGAGTATGAAATTCCAGTTTGATCAGAAGAAGACATAACCCATTCAATTTATGTAAATGCAGCTCTCTAAAACAGCTTCAACAGGACCAGATGCCATTTCTGTTACTTTCCCAGTCTTTCTTTGTGTAGAAGAATAGCTTTCCCCCCTACTCACTGAAGATGGAGGATGTGAAGTAGAAATTGTTAGTCATAACTGAGTAAGTTCGATCACTTGTGACAGAACATGTTGCTGCTTTAATGTTATCTGAATAATGGGAACAGCATGAACTACAGAATGTTTCCCTTTTATAGTTTGAGTTTCCAGTGGGGCTGTAGAGTTTTAAAGTCATATTAATTTTGAAAAATTTGATCCTTGGTGAGGTGTTCACTATAACTTATCAACTCTAAGGTTTTTTTAGTCATGTAAAAATTAATTTTTTTCTGGATTACTCGATACACTTTTTAATAACCATTTTCTTGACATTTTGCAATCAATGTTCTCTCCCTCTTTCCCTCCCACTGCTTCCCCTTCATCAACAGCATATGATAAAGTCACACATGCGAAATCATACAATACATATTTCCATGTTCACCATGTTGTGAAAGAAGACACATATCACACTAGAGAAAAATTCATGGAGGAAATAAAGTGAAGAATGGTATGCTTCATTTTGCATTCAGACTTGATCAGTTAGTTCCTTCTATGGTGGTGGATATCCTTTTTTGGTCATGAATCCCTTGCAGTTGTCCTGGATCCATCCTTGCCTTGTTGATAATAGTTAATAAAAGCCATTCCCAGTTGATCATTGTACATGGAAGGGAGTTGGAGATCATCTAGTGCAACCTGCTCATTTTATAAATGAGGAAACTGAGGACTAGAGTAGGAAAGTGGCTTGCCAAAAGTTATATAATCATTGAGTGGCAAATCTCAGACCTGAACAATTCAGCCCAGTGCTCTTTCCATCAATTCATCCTTCTCTTGTGGTTCGTTGCTGATGACATTAGTCTATAAAAGCAAAGATTTGAGAATGAGTATCCCTCCCAGATATATTTAGTAATGAGTAAGAATCTTAGCAATTTCTGTAGGGAGGGACTTTTTGGCCTCAAGGATTGATTGCCCCCAGGAGCAGATCTAATGTGGCTATCAGTGTGTGATTGCCTCAATTGTCATATTTCTTCCAGGTGTTGTTTTTTATTCCAATCCAGCCTGGAACATATTTTCCCTGCTTAGTGTACATTTGGGCACATCAGAAAAGCTTAACCGTGCTTTTAGTATTGTTTGTCCATCTCTACCAGGATATCGAATAGCTGTAACAAAGATCACTGACTATTAGCATGTTCTAATACACTCCTCAGACAATCCCAAACAACACACACCAAATATATACATATATATATATATATATATATATATACACTAATGATATCATTATATTTAACAACTCATCTGGACAACACATGTGAGTGACTCTAAGCACTAATTTAATTTATTTGCTGGGCTAACCCTTAGTGGATGTGGATTCAATGAAGATCTCAGAAAGGAAGTTTAGTGTCACTGAGTGCTGGATTTGGTGTCAGGAGGACCCAGTTTCAACCCTGATATGTAACAGTCATGTGACACTGAGTAAGTCATGTAACTTTCCGTAGTTTCCTCATGTGTAAAATGGGTATAATAATACTTGCACTACCTAACTCACAGGGTCATTATGAGGAATGTGCTTCACAAATCTTAAAGCACTTAATAAGTGGAAGTTATGACATGGCACCTGTCCTCTCTCCTGAAAAGAATTTGTTGTCAATTCTTCAAGAATTCCTTTCATGATAACAATAACTGTTATTCATATAGTGCTGTAAGGTTTACGAAATGCTTTCTTTACAAGTGTTGTCTACATTAACAGAGATCACAATCCTTCTGTGCCTTAGTATGTAGTCTTTGGGAATTACTTACAGTTGGAAAATCCATCAACTCACAGCCTTCTCTAAATTTACCTGGTTCATAGAAACTGGACACATGATCTATCCCTTAGCATGCGTTCTGAGGCTCTCCATCTTGGCAAGACCCCCATCAGAGCTTATACTCTCTGGTCACAGAACTGAGAATCGAAGGCACTTTCCTGTCGCAGTGAAACGTGAGCTGTAACATTAGTGGTGGGTGAAGATGACTATCAAGGGACACCTTTGATGAAGAAAACAGTCATAGAAGCGTCTCTAGCTACTTTAGGGGTGTCCAAGTTTGGATATGAGGAGAGGCGATCCTGCTCCCTCCATCTGGGTAATGGGGGAGTGGGATTTAGAGGCTGATATGGATTTGATGTCAGCCTTTTTTTTCTTTTACAATTGGCAGCTAGTAGAGCTTTCTACCTTTCACACACTGATTGCTTTCTCCAGCCATTGGCCAATCAACTGAAGCAAAAAGTTCTTTTTCCCCAGAATGATTTGATGATCACACTCCTGAGGCAGTCATTGGCCACTGTAGAGAGAGTAAAGGATTTGAAACTGGGAAAAATCTTCATTTTCATTATTCTTAAGATAATTATTTGGTGTGTGACCCCAGGCAAGATATTCCATTCCTCTCAGCCTCAGTTTTACCTTCTGTAAAATGGGTATAATAAAAGCACCTATGGAAGATTATTGTGAGGATCAAATGAGATAACTTGTAGTGTTCAGACCTTAATGCACTACATACATGTATTATTAGTGAGGCTATGTAGTGAGTCAAAGGGCACTGAATTTGGAGCCAGAGATGATGAGTTTGGGGTTCCACTCTGTTATTTCCTATCTTATATAATATATATATACATATATATATATAAAATATATAATATATATTAATGGAAATACAAACTCCTTAGGGATGATCTCATTTTTATCCAATGCCTTAAGCATAGTAGACCATTAAGAAATGTTTGCTGAATGAAAATGTGGGACTTTTCCTTTTCGTCCTCACTTTCCTTATCTGTAAAATGAAAGAGTTAGGTGCCTAACTCTGGTTCCTTCCAGTCAGAAGCCAGAGGCTTCTAGGAGTGGCCATTGCTATATCATCCTGACATGCTTCTTCCCTGAGAATTCTGGAGGTGAGGACTTTTTGGATTGATTGCAAGAGTTTGGGGGTAAAGGTGAAGAGGAAGCAATGAGGCTCCACTGAGTACCTCTCAGGGTTTCAATTCACATAAATGTAGGTTCCTGTCACCCTCTTTAAAGAGCTCAGGGAGGCCAGACACCTAATTTTTTTCCACTTTTCCTTCTCAGGAGACAGAAATAGTTGTAATTTGCCACCTCCAGTGCAGCTATTTCCATGGCTGTCAGCCTGCAGGTGCACTAGCGATGTAAATGTGGAAGGCACCATCCCAGCTTCTCTGGAAAAGTTCTCACTTTCAATGCAGGCACCAAGGAACATCAGCATCTTTAAAGATGAGAGATAACCAAGGTGTTTCCAAGGTTTGATGGAAGGGACTCATGAAAATGTGAGCTGCTGTGCCCAGCAAGATCCGAGTCTAAAATTAGAATGCCCAGACTCCCAGACTGCAGTCAGGGGATCAGATTTCGAAACATTTCAGGAGAAAAGGTCCTGTGTTCTCAACTGCCCTCATCATCTCCCACCCCACTCATTATCATACTACCCATGCCTTCCTCTCTTGATGTACTCCTTTGTACCAGGAGAATGGCTTCTCCTGGCTTCTTTCCATTTGCCCTAATAAACAATAGCCTTTGCAACCAAGGAAAAAAATCTATAGCAGGTGAAGGTCTATTTTTAGGAATGCTGAAACCTCAGTGTTGATTCCTGTATTTTCACACCCAGAGTATACTCAGGTCCTTAAGTTGAAACACTGATTTCCACATCCCCCTTCCCAGCTCATGAGTATCCCCTCTTTCACACTGTTCTAGTCCAATACCTTTGTTCATGAATTACTTAGCACATATTGAAGGGAAAAATCATGAGAAACTGAGTCAGGGCCAAGGAAGGGTCAGCGGCTACTCTGGGGTGGAGTTAATATACAATAAGGTACAATGTATGACATGTAATAATGGTTAACATTTATATGGCATTTTAAGGTTTGCAAAGTTTGTTGTTTTTAGTTGTATCCAACTCTTTGTGACCCCATTTGGGGTTTTATTGGGCAAAGATGCTGGAAAGATTTGCCTTTTCCTTCTCTGGCTCATTTTGCAAATGAGGAGACTGAGGCAGTAGGAGTTAAGTGACTTACCTGGGGTCATATAGCTATTAAGTGTCTGTCTGAGGCCAGATAGGTCTTCTTGACTCTAGGCTTGGTGCTCTGTCCACCATACCACCTAGCTGCCTCAAAGTACTACAAAATACTTTACATACATTATCTTATTTAATCCTGGGATCAAATGGTAAACAGATGTTATCATGACCTGAATTATACAAATTAAGAGAGTGACTTGCCCAGGGTCACCTCTGGCTGCCCGACACCAAATCTGTGACTCTATCATGCCATCTACATGCCACATACATGATCATAGAATTTAGAGGAGAAAGGAACATTGAAGGTCATCTAATCTCTCCGTTTTTCATGTTCCAAGAGGGGAAACAGACTCCTTAGAAGGGAAGTGACTTTTCCAAGGTCATACAAATGGTAAGTAGTCAAGCTAAAATAAGAACTCATTTCCTCAGACTACAAAACAAAGGTTTTCCCATGTTACTATTCTGCTTCTCACATATTTGTAGATAAAATAGCTACTCCAGATTGTGATCTGTCCAAGGTTAGGCAGGTAGCAAAGTCAGTATTTCAGCTGATTCCAATCAGAATTCTAACTAACCCTTATGCTTTTTAATTTAACTTTATGAAAAAATTTTGATGCCAGAAAATACTGTTCTCTATGGCATGTGGGTATTTTGTGATGTCAAGTTGCATATGTTACAAATGGGAGCTTCAAGCTTCTGGCAGACAGGAATACATGGGAGAATGCAATTTTCAAAAGCTTGCCCAGGATGTACAAATGCCTTGTGTGAAGTCATTCTTTGGGCCATTTCACTGCTCATTGGAGAGGCAAAGTGACAGTGGAAAAGAACATTGATCTTGGATTACCCTCACTGGCTGTGGCCTTAGGCAAGTGATTTTACTTCTGAGCCTCAGTTTCTTTATCTAGAAAATGGAGTATAATAATATCTGATGGATTTATGTGAGGGAAATAGATCTGTGGTCCTTCTTGTTTTGGGCATTCACTCCAGTGGTACCATTTGTGATGAATCTATACCTTATCCTATGTAACTCGTCCACTGGCTTTCCTAAATCCTTTACAGGGATCCATCCAATGTGCTTAGAGATCTTCTTCTAGATGGATACATCTGGGGCATATAATCTATTCATTGGTGTTTAGGAAAATTATTGACTTTTTTAGACATCACATTTCCTACCTCTCCCAGAGAGGCTTATTTATAACAAAGAAATATATCATAGGAATATATTATGATATACATATTATAAGATAATATAAGAAAGGAAAAAGTTTGCTGAACAGTTTAGTAAAACTAAGCAGAACATTAATCAAGTGACATTCTATTCAGTGTTATATACCCATAGTCCCTTGACTCTGAAGAGAGGAAGGCACATTCAGCAGGAGCTTAATAAATGCTTGTTGACTTGAGTTCTATCAACTTTTGAGCCAAAACTTGGTCTTTCTAATTTTGTTGAATTTGATTTTGATTGTTTTTTTCCTCTCTCTAAGATCCTGTGCTTTTCCTGCTGTGCTGTTTGTTTGTCCAGGAGAGAGGAAGCATTGCCACCACAGTTAGTTGCTCTATGCCCTACTCATTCCAACAGTTTTATTTGGGTGGCAATAGTATTGAACTTGTTTAAAATTTAATTCAACAAATATTTATTAAGCACCTACAATATAAAAGGCACTCTATTAGGCCTTGGATACAAAAAGAAAAACAAAATGACTGTTTTTCAAGGAATTTTCACTCTACTCAGGGTGGGGATACAATATGTACAAGGATAGGTAATATGAAATTTTAAAAGACTACTGACTTCAAATCTTCTTTGACTTAAATTTTGAGTATTTCTATATAGAGATTAGAATGGAAAACACTAATAAAGGTAGCATTATGCAAAATGGAGACTTTGCTATGATCTCTGGGGGTACATGATCAGCCAATCAGATGGGTTTATCTCCAATACACCACCAATACCACACTTTACCCCAACCTCCTTCTTTTTGAGTGGGGCATCCCTCTGCTGTGGATAAGAATTCCACTTTCCCCTTTGTATTTTGGGTAGGATAGAGTGAGTTGTATAAAATAAACAGGCACTGATGGATTGTGATCTTCACCGTAGATATTATCATGTCTTCCCAAACCCATTGCTCTTGTATTTTTTCTCAAAGATATTACCTCCTCTTAGTTTCTCAGATTCACAACGTTGGTGTCAGTGTCTACTCATTCTTTCTCCTCCATATCCAATCAGGTGCTAAACAGCAATATTTCTTTAATTTATTCCCTTCTCTCTACTCACATAGGCAATACTCTAGAGCAGGATCTCATCTTTTGCCTGCCCTATAGTAGTCTGTAGGTGTTCTCCCAACCTCATCTCTTTCCCTCTGTTCCATCCTTCAATTAACTGTCAAAGGGATTTTCCTGAAAGTCCAGGTCTTATCATATCTCTTTCCTACTCAATATCTCCCTTCTGACTTTAGAATGAAATGTTATTTCATCTCCTCCTTTAAAATTTATATAATGTTTAAGTTATTTAAGGGATATTATTTATACAGTAACACATATATACACTTTATAGATAAAAGTATGGTTGTGTTCTAACATGATTAATAATGTTTGGAGACAGAGAGCAGACAGAGTCTATGAATACTTCCCTTCATTCTCTACTCTCTTTATCTTTGTCCTGGCCAGCTGCCTTGTTGCCCAGATCAGGGACCATCATCCATCAGGTTTCAGTCTTCATCTCTGAAAGTTCCACCATGGGACTTTGCTGCCTAGACTGACAACTGCTTCTTCTGACTCACTGTTTTATGAAAGCTGGGCCATGTTATTTCCTCCTGTCCAGCCATCTCCTCCTTCACACCCCTTTTTCACCCTCTCCCCTCTCCTCTTCTCTTCCTTCCCTCCCCACTGTGGTCAAATTAACTCTGCCATTGTTCCTGGATGGACTGTGTCAGTCTTCTCCTCTGTGACCACTTTCACCTTTTCTATAACTTGCTGGACTAATATGTCTCTCCCTTATTACTATTCCTCTATTGGAATATGAGCTCTTCAAAGGTTGAGACTATCTTTATCTTTTTTATTTATATTTTCAGGACTTAGCACAGTACTCTACACTTATTAAATACTTTATAAATGCGTTTTTTTCATTGTCATTGACACATGTTATACAGTGCAGTACCTTCTAGGGATGGTGCAGAGGGACTAGAATTTAGGTTCTTTCTGTGTTGATTTTTCTTGGGAAGAAATAAGAAAATAGGTAGGGAAAAGCTGATACATAACGATCAACCTTATAACCCAGGATTTATGGAATTTTCCTTTATTATATAGCAATTTCTAAATATCAATCCTATTTGATAGTCAAATTGCTATTGCCTTTGTTCTCAAATAAAAGTTATTTGGCTTAGAATTCAATGTTATATGGAAGAGGCCTTTGATAAATCTATCTACTTGCCATTTGAAGGAGATACTATGTAACTACAATAGCTTATTTCCTTTTCCTCTCCCAGACTTCCTTTAAAGTTACTTTTTGATTTACAGCTTGTATTTATTTTTACGTAGAAACTTAAGGGTTGGTTCCCATGGTGATCACTGAATACAAGTGTCTTATCTAGAATTGCTGCATTTAGATGGCCTCTTGTCCTCTGCTAGCCCTACCTGTAACATTTTTCACTCTACTAGCTTCCATTCCTGGAAGGACTCAAAAGTGCCAGTGACCTGTCAAATTGAATGTGCAACAGCACATGTTTCACTTGTATGTAATTGGCTTCTCAGCACAGGTTAACTGAAACACTGGCTCTGAGTGGAGAAATTTTACTGTTAATTATATATACATTCTAAAGAGGGGATGACATTATACATCATAAAATCAGTTTGGAATCAGGAGTGTGAAGATGGTGGCTTTTATAGGAAGAAGGTACCTGCAGTTGGATGGAATTTCCTTTTTTTTTTACAGTTTTGAACATTTTAACTTTTTTCCATTTGAATTAGTTTATTTAGTCAATTTAGAACATTATTCCTTGGTTACAGTAATCACATTATTTCCCTCCCTTCCCTCCTCCCACCCTTCCCACAGCCAACACACAACTTCATTGGGTATTACTTGTGTCCTTGATCAGAACCTATTTCCATGTTGTTGTTTACACTAGGATGTTCCTTTAGAGTTTACATCCCCAATCATATCCCTTTGACCCATGTATTCAAGCAGTTGTTTTCTTTTGTTTTTTTTTTTGTTTTTTTTTCTCCCATAATGTTTCCTCTGAATGTGGATAATGGGTTTTCTCGTAGATTCCTCCAAGTTGTTCAGGATCATTGCATTGCCACTAATGGAAATCCATTACATTCGATTGTGCCACAGTGTACCAGTCCCTGTGTACAATGTTTTCCTGGTTCTGCTCCTCTCACTCCGCATCACTTCCTGGAGGTTGTTCCAGTCTCCATGAAATTCCTCCACTTTATTATTCCTTTTTGCACAATAGTATTCCATCACCAACATATACCACAATTTGCTTAGCCATTCCCCAATTGAAGGGCATCCCCTCATTTTCCATTTTTTTTGCCACCACAAAGAGCACAGCTATGAATATTCTTGTACATGTCTTTTTTCTTATTATCTCTTTGGGGTACAAACCCAGCAGTGCTATGGCTGGATCAAAGGACAGGCAGTCTTTTATCGCCCTTTGGGCATAGTTCCAAATTGCCCTCCAGAATGGTTGGATCAATTTACAACTCCACCAGCAATGCATTAATATCCTGACTTTGCCACATCCCTTCCAGCATTCATTACTTCCCTTTGCTGTCATGTGAGCCAATTTGCTAGGTGTAAGGTGATAACTCAGAGTTGTTTTGATTTGCATTTCTCTGATTAATAGAGATTTAGAATACTTTTTCATGTGCTTATTAATAGTTTTGATTTCTTTGGCTGAGAACTGCCTGTTCATGTCCCTTGCCCATTTATCAATTGGAGAATGGTTTGATTTTTTGTATAATTGATTTAGCTCTTTGTAAATTTGAGTAATTAAACCTTTGTCAGAGGTTTTTGTAATGAAGATTGTTTCCCAATTTGTTGCTTCCCTTCTAATTTTGCATGCATTAGTTTTGTTTGTAGAAAAACTTTTTAATTTGATTTAATCAAAATGATTGATTTTTCATTTTGTGATTTTTTTCTTGCTCTTGCTTGGTTTTAAAGTCTTTCCTTTCCCAAAGATCTGACATGTATACTATTCTGTGTTCACCTAATTTGCTTATAGTTTCCTTCTTTATATTCAGGTCATTCACCCATTCTGAGTTTGGAATTTCCTTTTCTTCTGAATTTGCATCAGAGCATTTGATGACAGACTTTTATATCTATTCTAATATCATTTGAATGATTATAGTAATTATTTATTATTCTTAAGTTTTTTTGTGCATTAAGTAGATGTAGAACATTTCCAAAAGGTAGCATTTCTGCCTCCCAGAATTATCCAGGAAAAATGGCTCAGCCCCTAATATGTCCATTTTGAAGAGATGGCTTCAAATGGAGAAGAGGTGATGGGGAGAAGGAAGGATCATTTTTTATAATTTTTTCTTGCAGTAGTTATGGAGAATAATAAAAACTGATTAATGCAAAGTTGAAAATAACACACACATATAGTGCTTTAATGTTTGCAAAGAGATTTACTTTCATCTCATTTTATCTTTACAACCACCCTAATAAGTAGAAGCTATGATTATTCTCATTTCTACAAATGAGAAAATGGGGGCAAAGAGAGATTAAGTGACTTGTCATTGATCACATGCTAGTAAGTATCTGAGGCTTCATTTGAACCCAGAAAACGCTGACCCCAGGTCCAAGGCTTTATCGTCCTGTACCACCTGGCTGCTTATAGTCCAAAGACCTTTATAAAAAGTTTCAAACAGGGAATATGATAACTGAAACAAGTAAGGAAGGCAATGCTGTTATGTTCGACAATAAGAGTCAGGCTTAACTCTTTGTGACCCTGTTTGGGATTTTCTTGGCAAAGAGACTGTAATGGTCTGCCATTTCCTTCTCTAGCTCATTTTACAGATAAGGAGACTGAGGTCAACAGGGCTAAATGACTTGCCCAGGGTCACATAGTTAGAAAATGCCTGAAGCCAGAGTTGACTCATTTTGATTCTATCCACTATGATATCTATCTGCAGTATTGCCACTGTTTTAATAAATAAAAAAAATTAAAAAATTTTAATCCACCTATAAAGAATATATTTCTTACTTCTAAGGTACCTATTTATTTAAGCAAACAATTGAGAATGATTCAATTCTCAACTGTAGGCATGAATACTAGTGGAGAGCTGTGTGAATCAAGTTCTAAAAGGAGAGTATATTTTCCCTGTTTGTTTTTACAATGAAATCTGTTGAAAACAGTTTTGAAATGTGGTCCATTTGTGCTGTTTTGAGTCCCTCTTTCCCCAGGTTGCATAACAACTTTTCCAGGTGTAATTCCTTTTTTGTAATTCTAAGTTAGCTCCCTCAGTCCTTCTCCCAAGGGTGCCTTTCCTTCCACAACTGCACAAATATACAGGTTGTGCTTGGTTGGCATCAGCAAAATGTGACCACAGTTTATGCTTATTTAACTGATTAATTTTGTTACTTTGGATTCTGAATTAAACTGTGAAAGCTTCATCTATTTTGGTTTGGAGGCCATCTGTGTATGTTTTTAAAAAATTTTCAACTGTCAATTTGGCTTCTTGGAGCTTATCAGGTGATATTTTGTGATCACTGCCATAGATTTGTCTTCTTTGCAACCCCCACAGTAAGCTGGTGTGTGTGTGTGTGTGTGTGTGTGTGTGTGTGTGTGTGTGTGTGTGTGTGTGTGTGTAATTGTTTAGTCATCAGAACTTAAACTGAAGGATAATTGGAATTGAAAATCTAGAACATTATTAGGTAACCATTGGACAGTTACCATTCAGTGTTCAGCTTCTTTTTGTAATGATCCTGTGAGGACCGGGTAGGAAAAAGGAATTAGAGAGTCCAAGTTTTGCTAGTTTCACCTAAAAGGCCAGTAAAAGAGACAAGAACATCATATATTTGTATGGTGCCTCATAATTGACAATAAACGGGAGGTCCTGGGTTCAAATCTGGGCTCAGACACTTCCCAGCTGTGTGACCCTAGGCAAGTCACTTGACCCCCATTGCCTAGCCCTTACCACTCTTCTGCCTTGGAACCAATACACAGTATAGATTTCAAGACAGAAGGTAAGGGTTTAAAAAAAATAACTATGTGAAGTCAGAGGCATAGAAAATGTCCCCATTTTACAAATAAGGAAACCAAGGCTGAGAAATTAAATGTCTTGAGCAAAGTTTGTTAGAGGAGGTGTGGATTGGTAGAATGAACTCTGGATTCTGAGTCATGGTGCTTGTATTTGAATTCTGACTCTAATACTTGATGATTGTATGGTTATGGAAAAACATTCCCTGCATATCCAATATTTTTGGTTCATTGAATATCATCATATATAAGCATGCCTATTTTGGGGGACCTAAAGGATTTTTATTATTATGCCCATTTTGCATATTAGGAAATTGAGGCTTTGAGAGGTTTTCATTTTCCTTAGTTCACATAGCCAGGTACCTTTCCACTCAAAATGTCTTTTGTTTTTTTTTGAGTGTATTGCCATCCTTCTAGTTATCCAGATTAAAACCCAGATTCATCTTGGACTCTTCTGTCTCCCTTACCCATAAATACCCAATCAATTTATAATTCTGACTGATTTTTACATATATTCTGTATCTTCTCTTAATTTATTTAGCCAATATAATCAACGTTATTTTAGGGCATTATAATATCTTCCTGGACTATTATAATAGTCTCCTAACTAGTATTTTACTTCTCCAATCCTTCTTCCACAAAACTATTTAATTAATCTTTCAACATAGATATGACCATATCATAACTGTGTTTAGGAAGCTTCTGTGATTTTCTATTGTACTGATAATAAAAAATAAGTTATTCAGTTTGGAATTTAAAGGACTCTAGCCTATCTTTCCAGGCTTTCTTCACATCACTGCCTTCCACATTCTATACTTCCGTCCAAATTGGGCTCTTTGAGATTTTCTGAACTTGGAATTATTCCATCTTTTGGCTCTATTTATTTATTTATTGGTAAAGATATTTTATTTTTCCATTTACATATAATAAAAATCCTACATTTAAGTTTTCCGAAGTCATAAGATCCAAATTGTCTCTCTCCCTTCTCTCCTCTTTCTCAGATACAGTAAGCAATTTGATCTGGGTTATACATGTATTGTTATGCAAAACATATATCCTATTGTTTATTATAATAAGAGAATATTCATATAAAATCAAAATCCCAAGATAAAAACAAAAATAAGCTTACACGAAAAATATATGCTTTGATCTGCATTCTGACGTCAATAGTTCTTTCTCTAGAAGTGGATGGCATTCTTTGTCATAAGTCCTTTATTTATTATTATTATTATTTTTTTTAAACCCTTACCTTCCATCTTGGAGTCAATACTGTGTATTGGCTCCAAGGCAGAAGAGTGGTAAGGGCTAGGCAATAGGGGTCAAGTGACTTGCCCAGGGTCACACAGCTGGGAAGTGTCTGAGACCAGATTTGAACCCAGGACCTCCTGTCTCTGTCATAAGTCCTTTAAAATTGTTCTGAATCATTGTATTGCTAAGAGTAGCTAAGTCTATTATAGTTGATCATCTCAAAATATTGCTGCACTTTGTACAATGTTCTGCTGGTTCTGCTTATTTCACTCTGCATCAGTTCATATAGGTTTTTCTGGCTCTTTCAGAAATCATCCTATTTATCATCTCTTACAGCCCAATAATATTCCTTCACAATTTGTTCAGCCATTCCCCAATTGATAGACAATCCCTCGATTTCCAATTCTTTGCCACCAAAAAAAGGGCAACTATAAATCTTTTTGCACAAGTAGGTACTTTCTCCCCATTCTTTTGGATCTCTTTTGGGCACAGATGTAGTATCCAGATATTATTGGATCAAAGAGTATGTACAGGTTTATAGCCCTTTGGGCATAGTTCCAAGTTACTCTTTATGATGGTTGAATGAGTTTGCAACTCTACAAACAATGCATTAATGTCCCAATTTTGCCACATACCCTCCAACATTTACTACTTTCCTTTAGTGTCATATTGGCCAATCTGAAAAGTGTGAGGTGGTACCTCAGAGTTGTTTTAATTTGATTTTCTCTAATCAAGAGTGATTTAGAATATTTTTTCATGTGATTATTGATTTCTTCATCTGAAAATTGCTTGTTTATATCATTTGACCATTTGTCAATTGAGGAATGACTTGTATTCTTCTAAATTTGACTTGATTCTTGATATATTTGAGAAATGAGACTTTTGTTAGATAAATTTTCCATAAAATTTTTTTCCTCAATTTTTTGTTTCCCTTTTAATCTTAGTTATGATGGCTTTGTTTGTACACATTTTTTAAACGTAATATAAAAATAATTCATTTTACATCTTGTAATGTTCTTTGTCTCTTGTGTTTTCACAAATTCTTCTGTTTTCCATAGCTATGACAGGCAAACTATTCTATGTTCCTCTAATTTCTTTATGGTATCACCTTTTATACCTTATAAAGATATATACCCATTTTGACCTTATTTTGGTATAGGATTATGAGATATTGGTCTATACCTAGTTTTTGTCATACTGTTTGCCAGTTTTTGTGAAATAGTGAGTTCTTATCCCAAAAGATGGTGTCTTTGACTCCATTCATTTATACAATCTATCTCCCATGCTTGGAATTTATTGCTTCCTCACCTTTACTGTTTAGAATTTTTAGCTTTCTTCAGGGACCAGCTTAGTGCCTCCCTTCTCAGGAATCCTCTCCATCTTCTGTCAGTTATTATACTCTCTTCCTCTTCAAATTATCTTGCGTTTTCTCATCTGACAGAGGTTGATATGTTACCCTGGGAAAGTATCTTGACCTCCTTGGTTCTTAGTTTCCTCCTCTGTAAAATGAAAGTGCTGGACTCTGTGCCACCTTGTTGCTCTATGACTCCATATTTTTGTCTTTGCATCTTCAGAGCTGTTAGCAGTTCTTTACACCCAGTTGGCACTAAATAAATGCTGTTTGAAACCCAGGGCTGTGATTCCAAGTGCAATGCTCTTTCTAAATGGCTTTTGGATTGAGCTGAATTGAGCTACATGCTCCACCATGTTTCCCTTGTGCCCGAGTGAATATCAGAGTGAAGCTGCATACTTGTCAGGAAGAAATCCTTTTATCAGACTTTTTCATAGCCAGACAGTGTCCATTTTGAATATCTGGGTTTAGCCAAGTAGATGCCCTGGACTAAGAGGTTTTGGCTATGGGTATAAAGCCTCTCCTTAACTCTTTCTTTAAAGGGCTATCAGGGAATTTCTGTCTCTAGAGTTCAACAAACCAAATGCTTAGAAAACCATTTGCCCTGTAATAATTTAAGTATCACTGGATTTTAGGAGAAGGGTGGGATTAGGTGATTGTTACAATTAAAATTATTTGGAGAGACTGACTTTAAGTAAGAATTTGTTTATTGATTATATTAGGTTTATTGGTTAGTCCAGCATCATAGCTGATAAAATGATATAGGTCTCCAAGGCTCTCTTGCAACCAGTGATGACCTGACCTGGGTTAGGCAGCCTGATAGATAGATTTTTAGGAGTTCATTATTTAACTCCTCCCTTGACCGTCCCAAGGCATCTTTAAATGGTGATAGCTACTTAAGAGATGGTCCACCAACTTATCTACTCCACCCCATAGGTGGTTAGGTCACATAAGCTGACCCTTATCTCCTTCATTCATTAACCAAATTCTGCAAAAAGGAAGATATTCCTTGGGGTTACCAAAGACAAAGAAAATACAAAAAGTAGCAGACTTGATGGTATGTCTGATACAGAACCCAGAAACAGGAATACACAGCAATTCCCCCTAATAGAATGAAATATGAAATATGAAAAAGAAATTATCACATGATCTCTGGGGAACTCTAAGATCAGGTGCAATAACTTAGCTATTGATCAGGGGAAGTGACTTACAGGTGTATGTCTAGAGACCTGTGGCTCAAAGGTCAACTAGATTGTCCTTATAACAGGTTTCAACCAGAAAATTTTTGTCATTTATTGAATTTTTAAAAAATTTGACTTTCATTCCTAGTTAACAATTCCATCTTACTCTTCTTCTATGGCCTGGAATCTTTAATTGGAGCTGGTGTCAGGATAGAAAGACTCCAGGCTTCAGAGTAGGGAAGAAAAATCCCTCTGGGGAACACTTCCTGGGAGAAGAAATGCAAATATCTGTTGTGTTCAAGAAAGAGAATTTTAGGAAATTGCAGCAGTTTCTATGAAATGTTCTTCACAATTTCTCAGATCTATCCTTGAGACACAGGGCAGCCCATTAGCGAGAGAAACTCATATTAAAGAAAGAGTTAATGGCACACTTCAGTAAGGAAGATGTAAAAGTCATCACAAAGGTGACTGTCAACCCTTCTTGTTGGTGAATTATTTCTCCTTCCTCAGTGGCATACTTTTGATTCTGATGTTGGCTCTTTCTGCTGAGTTTGTTCTCTTCTGCCTCAAGCCCCTGACACTGGACTACAAAGGGTTAGTGTGCAGGTGGTAGTGTAACTTTACCTCTGGGAAAATATAGATTTCATGGTATGATGTACTCCAAAAATCAATATTCTACCAGAGGAAGCCGAGTATCATTTTCATGTCCTTGAAATAAAGGAAAATTCTTTTATTCTCAACATGGTCTCATTAAAGAAAGAAAAGAAAATGTTCCAGAAAAAGTTTTTTTTTCCTTCTCTTCATTTTTGGATTTTTTTTGTCACTTGTATAAGATGATTGCTTTTATAATACATGTCTGATGCCTTAATTTGGTGGGGGCATTTCTTTCTTTCTAGATTGTCTCCTCTCCTCCTCCTCCTTTCTTTTCCTCTTCCTTCTCCTCCTTCTCCTCCTTCTCCCCTCCCCTCCTTCTCCTTCTTCTTCTCCCCCTCCTCCTTCTCCTCCTCCTTCTCATTCTCCTCCTCCTCCTCCTCCTCCTCCTCCTTCTCCTTCTCTTTCTCCTTCTCCTCCTTCTCCTCCCCCCCCCTCCTCCTCCTCCTCCTCCTCCTTCTCCTTCTCCTTCTTCTCCTTCTCCTTCTCCTTCTCCTTCTCCTTCTCCTTCTCCTTCTCCTTCTCCTTCTCCTTCTCCTTCTCCTTCTCCCCTCCTCCCCCTTCTCCTTCTCCTTCTCCTTCTCCCCCTTCTCCTTCTCCTTCTCCTCCTCCTCCTCCTCCTCCTCCTCCTCCTCCTCCTTCTCCTTCTCCTTCTTCTCCTTCTCCTTCTCCTTCTCCTTCTCCTTCTCCTTCTCCTTCTCCTTCTCCTTCTCCTTCTCCTTCTCCTTCTCCTTCTCCCCTCCTCCCCCTCCTCCTCCTCCTCCTCCTCCTCCTCCTCCTCCTCCTCCTCCTCCTTCTCCTTCTCCTTCTCCTTCTCCTTCTCCTTCTCCTTCTCCTTCTCCTTCTTCTCCTTCTCCTTCTCCTTCTCCTTCTCCTTCTCCTTCTCCTTCTCCTTCTCCTTCTCCTTCTCCTTCTCCTTCTCCTTCTCCCCTCCTCCCCCTTCTCCTTCTCCTTCTCTTTCTCCCCCTTCTCCTTCTCCTCCTCCTCCTTCTCCTCCTCCTCCTCCTCCTTTCTCTACCTGTCTCTGTCTTTCTGCCTCTATCTCTCTCTTTCTTCCTCCCTCCTCTCTCTTTCTCACTCTCCAGATCTAGGAAACTTCTGGTAAAACCAGATTCAGTGCTTTAAAAATGTCTATTTTCCTTTAAGGGAACAAATATGCCACCCCTTATTTGGTCAAAGTAAGAAGGACTTAAGAGTGTAAGTGAATGTGACCTAGCATAGTTTCACTTATCTGGAAAATAGCCTATGATGATGAAGTCAGGAAAAAAGGACTTCAAGTAGCCAAGAATAGAGAATATATTTACTATGTTCATAGAAAAACCTTTCCAACCTCTCTCAGGCCTTATTTACTCCTATTTGACACACAGTTCTGAGAAGCTTAATTATTTAGTTTTCTAGTCCACAGCTGATGAGAAAGGAGATTCTAGAGGGAGATAAGAATTATCAACTGATAGTCTGACATTGAAGAAGGAGAGAGCAGTCTAAAAATAGCAGATCCAATAACCCAGTGAACGTAGCAGTCTGCTTGTCAGTTAGCATAGGGGCTAATGGCCCTGTTTACCCTGAAAAAAGACCTTGAGAATCCCTGTATCGTAGTGAATGCTCACAATAATGACTTTGAATCATCAAGAAAAAGTTGAAATTTTACTCAGTAGCTTCTGGATTTTAGCAATAATTATACAAAAATGTTTGGAATAAAAAAAATCTATATTTAAAAGGATAAACTTAAGTTTTTACCTGAGAAAACTCAGGTGGGTGGAACAGCTGTGGCACTGGAAAAATGAGTTTAATTTAGTCTTTATATAGTTCTCTTTGTCTTGGAGTCTCAGTATCATTTAGTGATTTTTATTTACTTATGTGTTTCATTGAAGTTCTGAGGTTCTTTTTCCCAACTCCCATTCTCACAGAGGAGACGAGGTACTAGAACAAGGCTACATCTCCCCTCAGAATTATAGAGGTGTCCATAAACAGTTAGAATTGATTCTCCAATTCCATCAGTTCTAGTCCCTACCAGTGATCTTCCTTCCCAAGATTTTCAGTTAAGAATCATTTTAGGGGGCACCAAGGTGGCTCAGTGGATTGAGAGTTAGGCCTAGAGACAAGAGGTCCTGCCTTCAAATTTGATTTTAGACTATTCCTAGCTGTGTGATCCTGGGAAAAATCACTTAATTCCCATTGCCTAGCCCTAATCTCTCCTTTGTCTTGCAACCCTAAATACTGTATTGATTCTAACATGGAAGGTATGAGTTAAAAAATAATCATTTTAATCATTCAATCTTATGTAACTTATTTATCTATTTTTCTCTATTTACCTATTTTATATCACTTGTCATTTCTGTTTTTTCTATCATCTATTTTTCTGTTATCAATCATCCATCTATTTTTCTATCATCTGCTTTTAAAATGTGGGGTTTTTCATCACTTTGCATGTCATTCCAACTCTAGTATATGTGCTGCTGAAGCAAACACATTATGTAGCTTTTAGAAAGGGATATTAAATAAGACACTGCAGTAAGAAGAGTTGCTATCAAGGTCCTCCTAAACATCTGTGACACCCTCTCCCACAAGTACATAGAGAGTCCTGGAGGAAATGGGCTTGAATTTAAAGAGCACATGTTGCAAAGAGTTAATCTGCAGCTCTTGATTACTGGAAGTCATTTTTTCTCATTCATGAGGTTCTCAAGATGATCCCCTTAGGTTAGGCTCCTTAGAGAGCCATGACTCCTCATCAAGTAGATTCTCTGCTCCCAAATCAGACACTGCCATCTGAGGAGTGTCTTCTCTGGGGACATTACAAGGACACTGGTGGAAAGATGGGTAGTCCAAAAACTCTAAACCTCACATGGTCCTTCTTTGGCCAAAGGAATGCAGAGAAAGAAAGTTGCTCAAGGGTAAAGTGGGGACCTTCCTTTCCTTCTCCCCTAATCAGTTCCTCTTTAGGAGTTTTACTGGAAAGGTAGACTTGTTCTAACCTTTGAAATGGCTCCATTTTTAAACTAGCCTCATAATTTATGGAAAAAGCCTGGATCATGACCAAGGTTCCTGGACTTCTTTGCACCCTTCTTCTAGTGTAATATCATTACAATTCCAAGTACTTTTAGTACTTGATCTAAACCTATAATTGGAATTGATCAATAGGGCATTTTTTCACTTATTTTAAGTGGGCTGGATTGAGTATATCAATGAACTCCACCCTTACATTTAAAACCCTTGTGAAATAGAAGCTTTTTTCTTTCCTAGAGGAAGAATTCAGTTCAGTTCAATTCAATTCAATAACCTTTAATTAAGTGCCTGTTGTGTATTTGGCACCATACTAGACTCTGGTGCTACAAAAATGAGACATAAACAGTCTCTCTCCTTGATACTTTCCATTGATAAAAAGCCAGGAGATAAAATGGAACATCTAAAATTCAACTGTAAGTCTAGTGTTTAGACACCAATGTCAATACTGTCTCTTCTGACAAAGTACATTTCCCCCTGGTCCACAGAAAAGTAAGCTATTGATTGATCAAAGTAGCCTTTATTGAATGTTCACATGGAGAAGAAAGACCTGGGTAAGAAAAAAGCAAAACAAAAAACAAAACAAAACAAAAAATCAAAAGGAGAGAGGTCAGTGGAGGAAGTAGATGATGGAAGGGGATTTTTATCTGGAAGGGACCTTAGAAATGACCTAATGCAAGCCCTTTGTTTTGCAGTGAATCAATCAATATACATTTATTATGGCCTACTATGTACTAGGCACTAAGCTAAGTGTTGATTAGATTAGCTTGCTTAAGTAGGTAGCACTTAAGATTTGTAAGGTACTTTTCCAGCTGTGTGAACCTGGGCAAGTCACTTAACCCCCATTGCCTAGCCCTTACTACTATTCTGCCTTGGAACCAATATGTAGTATTGATTCCAAGATGGAAGGTAAGGGTTTAAAAAAAGATTCATAAGGCACTTTATGTATATCACTGAAATCTTGACAACTCTGGGAGGTAGGTGCTATTTCCATCCCCATTTCGCAGATTGAAACTAAGCCTGAAAGAGTGCCACTCAAGTAGTAAGTATCTGGGGTAGGATTCAAAGCAGGTATTTTTTTTTTATTAAGTTTAATTTATTTAGCATATTTTCCCATGGTTACATAATTCATATTCTTTCCCTCCTCTCCTCCTACTTCCCCTCCTGTAGCCAATGAGCAATTCCACTGGGTTTTACATGTGTCATTGATCAAGACCTATTTCCATATTATTAATATTTGCAAGAGTGATTGTTTAGAGTCTACATCCCCAATCATATCCCTATTGAACCATGTGATCAAGCAGTTGTTTTGCTTCTGTGTTTCCACTTCCACAGTTCTTCCTCTGAATGTGGATAGCGTTCTTTCTCATGAGTCCCTCAGAATTGTCCTGGATCATTGCATTGCTGCTAGTAGAGAAGTCCATTATATTTGATTGCACCACAATGTATCAGTCTCTGTGTACAATGTTCTGGTTCTGCTCCTTTCGCTCTGCATCACTTCCTGAAGGTTGTTCCAGTTCCCATGGAATCCCTCCACTTTATTATTCCTTTTAGCACAATAGTATCCCATCACCAACATATACCACAATTTGTTCAGCCATTCTCCAATTGAAGGGCATCCCCTCATTTTCCAATTTTTTGCCACCACAAAGAGTGCAGCTATGAATATCCTTGTACAGGTCTTTTTCCTTATTATCTCTTTGGAGTACAAACCCAGAAGTGCTATGGCTGGATCAAAGGGCAGACAGTCTTTTATCGCCCTTTGGGCATAGTTCCAAATTGCCCTCCATAATGGTTGGATCAATTTACAACTCCACCAGCAGTGCATTAATGTCCCAATGCCATATTCCCTCCAACATTTATTATTTTCCTTTGCTGTCATATTAGCCAATCTTCAAAGCAGGTCTTCTTGATTCTCAGTCCAGGGTTTTTATTTTGTGAACCACAGTTGGAATGACTCTATGTGACTGCTAGGATCTTTTGAACGAATGAATGTTCAAAACATTTATTAAGCATTTTGTAAGACAATCCCTGCTCTTGAAAAAGTCACATTTTAATGGAAGAGACAAGAAATGGAAGATTTAGCTTCAAACTAGATGGAAAGGTCCCATGGTCCTTAAGGTGCAGCAGCAAGGAAGATGGTGATGCCTTTTTTTTAGCATCATTTTCACTGATAGAATCATGTCAGTTCTTGATGTTGAGCCATATGACAATGCTAAGGACTTTGGTAGCAAGAACTCTCTTTTCTTAGTGTTCAGAGCTGTGGTTGAAGCACCTTTAAGAGCAGTTTCCAAGTTGTATCTCCATAATGGTTGTACCTTAGATGATGCCTGGACTATTCCCTTTGTTCAGAAAACTGGAAAGACTTAGATGAACTGATACAGATTAAAGTGAACTGAAACAGGAGAAAAATTTAATAACATTATGAAGAAAAACAACTTTGAGTACATTGAGAATTCTGAGCAGTGCCATGACCAACAGTTTCAGGAGATCAGTGATGCTGCCCTTTTGACAAGCAATGAATTCACATATAGAATGAGACATTCATTTTTAAAAACCCTTATCTTTTGTTTTAGAATTATTATTAAGTATTGATTCCAAGGCAGAAGAGTGATAAATGCTAGACAATGAGATTTAAATGACTTGCCCAGGATCACATAGCTAGGAAGTGTCTGATTCAGGATTCGAACACAGGATCTCTGGTCATTAGACTCGATTCTCTATCCACCTGGCTGCCCCAAGATATGTATTTTTGGACATAGCTTTTCTTGACTATGGATATTTATTATTAGGTCTTTTTCTTTTTCTTTTTTTTATTCAGGGGGAATTGGATAGAGAAAGTAAATCCTTATTAATTAATAAAGAAATAGAAAAATAACAACTTCACAGTGCTTAGAGATTCCAGTTATGCTTATGGGACAAATAGATGTTCTTCTAATTTTATTCTCTTTTCAAGTCTTGAGTAGTGAGACTATAGCTTGAGTTAGAATTCTTATTCTAACTCACAGGGAACTTTATGGAAAGTTGCAAATGGAAGAAGCATTAAAGAGAAAAATTTCATTTTCTAGATGAAAATCCAAGATGAAGTGACATAATTGTCATCACAGAACTGCTACTTAGTGGACCTGGTCTTGTACCAGTGTTCCTTCCTTTATCACATGAATACATGTGTGCTAAAGTGCTATAAAAGCAGGAATACTTGACTTGTATCAGTAAAGACTTGAATGTAGGTTCAATCGTTAGGTACCCCTAACCTTGAAGAAGTTGCTTAGTCTCTCAGAGTCTCAATTTCTTTACCCGGAAAATGGGTACAAAAATATGTGTAGTACCTAGAATAAAAATATCTCTAATGTTGTTATTTTTAGTTTCAACTTTCATTTTTAAATTTTGGCTTTCTCTCCCTCTTTCTCTCCAAAAACCCACTGAGAAGGTAAACAATATGGTACCCATCTTATATATGAAGTCATACAAAACATATTTCCATGTTAGTCATGCCTAGTGTTTTTATGAGGATCAGGTGCTTTATAAATTTCATTTCTCATGATCATGGATAATAATCCCTCCAGTGCTTCTGATTACAACCTGTCAAGGGTTCTTTGCTTATGTAACACTTGCCTGAGCCCTTTTGGAAATCTTACACAGGGGCTCTTTCCAATATGCCTTGTGCCTTCTCAATTTTAATATGCACAAAAAGAGCACACAGGAAGTCTGATCATCACTTATCGTTCCATTGGTTATCAGCTCACCTCCTTTTTTGGGTCATGCCTTTTCTTTGATCAAATCTTTTCTCATTATTATGTGTCTGGATCTGTGATCTCATCAATATAGGTAAGCCCTTCCACCAATGCACACTGGTAATGCCTATGTAATTTAGAGTACAGTTTTATGAAATTGCCTAAAGCATTTGTGGCTTGCCCCTGGTCACACAGTATTTTGTCAAAGAGAGCACTTTCCCAACTCTAATATTTAAACTATATTCTCCATCTCATTTTGCATCTCTTATTATTAGCATTCCCACCCAGCCAAAGCCTGACGTAGAATAGCTTAGAATTCAGTATTAGGTGAGTCTTGCCCAATGGTGTCCAGTATTATAAGGAATGAAATTTGTTTCATATAATATAGTCTCATTTATATTAACTTAGGCTTGGTATCTCTGAACAATTCCTGGGAAGGCTTGGGTTATAGAGAGCTTTTCTTCTGTTAGACTAAGGCAGTTGTGGTGAACCTTTTAGAGACTGAGTGCCCAAACTGCAACCTTCTTGGCACATGTGATCCCTGTGCCTTACCCAGATGCACGATGGAGGAAGCGCTCCCATTGGGCTGCTGGGCAGAGGGATGGGTGATGGGAGAAATGTCCCCAAACTTGGTGGAGAGGGGGAGGGGAGAAGCCCCCCTCCCCCAGCACATGTGCCATAGGTTTGCCAACACAGGACTAGGGGCTCTTATCCTGTGTATGTGTGTATGTGTACACGGGACTCCTTTGGTAGTCTAGTAAAGCCTATGGATACCTTCTCACAATAATGTTTTTAAGTACACATGATTACAAAGGAAACCAAAAATTAGCAAAAATAAAGATGTATTTATTTTCCTATTCCAGGTCACAGATTGCCTGAAATCTATCTAGAGATAGACTGACCCAAGGTTGCGAATCCCTGCATTACATACAATGTGACATAGCCAGTGAGCTCTGGTGGGGCTTTCTGGAATAGATTTCACTTTTTCCTCTTACTCTGAACATATTTATTTATTGGAAGAAAAAGATCTTCAACACCTGAACCCATAGAGCACGTTTAGATGTCAGTTCCCCCTTCCTCCCTCTCTTCCTCATAACTAGAAAAAATACATCAGCATCAAACATTGATGCATAAAGTGACTTGTTCCCAGAAATGAACATAAATATTTGACACTTCCTCATGCAGGCTGCCTCCTTCCATGTGGCAAGAGTAGGAGAGAAAGGGATCCAGGGAGAACCTTATCATAAAAAAATGAACCATAATACTTTGCTATTCATGTGCCAGCTGATAATAATGTTTTGCTAACTATTCCAACATCTTCAGCTCGTTTGGCACATTTCGGTATTAATCTTTTCAACAACACTATAGCTCTGTGAGTGGGAAGTGGAATATTATGCATTAATACTGAAACATGCATATGAGAGCTTGGAAGCGGGCGGGAGCACTGCTGCCGTATCATTTTCAGTGGCATCAGCTGCTCTGTGTGATAGCACACCTGAGCCCACATTATGCCCTTTCAGTTTCTGTCCTGTGACCTTCGAGGGCTGACTCTTCATGGTGCTTCACATTTAAAAGGACTTAGTGGAAAAATATCTCCCCGACTTCTGACAACAAAGGGAGCTGACATGGTGGCCTTGTTTGTCAATAGCTCTCTGAAAGGGAAAAACCACCTCTGCTAAGATTTCTGTTTCCCAGAGAGGCTTCTTGCAGGTTTTCTTGAAGGACACCCCACTAACCTCTCTCAATAGAAAAGTACTTGGATAGTTGGGTCCAGATTTAGACAAAAGATGATATTATTCTGACTTCTTTATGTTATTTGGGAGTGTGAAGAGAGTTGTTGCAGGGGGAGTTGCTGAATCAAATATAGGAATTATTTGTTCAGTGCCTACAACAGAGATAGCACTCTTCTAGATGCTAAGGGATAGATAGAGATGAATAATTCAATTGATTTCCATTCAGCAAGTGTTTATTAACCATTCACTATGTGCCAGGCACTGTTGGTAGGCAGAGTGCTGGATTAGGAGTCAGAAAGACTGAGGTTTAGAGAGATTAATAAGTTTTCCATGGTTACACAGCTAGGAACTGTCAGAGACAAGATTTGAACCAGTGTCTTACTAACACCAAGTCTGCTACATTATACTATTTTCCATAAAACCCGCCTCCTTGGATTGAGAGTTTATAATATATTTAGGGAGATAAGACTGTGACATAAAAGTTAAATAATAATACTTCAGTGGCTTCAGAATGATTTGGGATCAGTTTGGTGTGTCCTCTTTCTACTGCCATAGATCCTGCAACCTTTGCTTTCCATGGTAAGGAATCTGATTCAATAATTAGATAGATTAAAAATGCTGCTGGTCCTAAGGCCAGAAAGAGGAAAAAAAAGGATATTCCAGTGCTCCAATGATAGACTTGTGAAGGCAAGATAAAATGAAGAAGAACGCTAATGATTGGGTAAGAACCCTTGTGATGAATTTGTAGGAAGACATAGATGAGAATCTCACTGGAAGGAGATGCATATTATTGGAAGGAGAATCACAGATTCATCTGCATACTGTTTTGAGTGCAGTAAAAACAACAACAACAACAAGAAAACCACCTGTTGTCTATCCCTTTGGGGATGAACCTCTCTGAGCCTGACTAATGACACACAATCAGTCCATGGCAGGTCTGTATTCACCTTTCCTGCTTGGCTAGGGCTTGCCCGTGGTCCCCCAGCAAAACCTGCAGAAAACAAGAACCACTTCCATGCAACCATGAGGCACCGGAGCAGGACTTCTGTAGGGGAAATGATGGCACAATGTCATTAAAAAGTAAAATGGGAAACAAATACATGCACAAAGAGGCATGTGTGGTTGTGTGATCCTGGACAAATCACTTCATCTTTTAATTTCATCTGAAAAAAATGGGGCCAATAGTACTTGGACTGTCTTCTCCAGAGGGTTTTTGTGGGGAAGCTCCTTGCAAACCTTTGAGAGGTTGATACTTATGAGTTCTGAGTCTCCTCAGGATGGGAGTGACTTCTAGAGTGTTACTTTTGTATGTGCCATTACTAGATGGTTCTGTTGGGCACTGTGGTGATAGCTCCTTTGTGGGTTTTTAAAAATAATCTATGACCTTAGCTTAGTTGAAGGCTGCCACAAGATTCAAAGATGGAGCTTTACCCAATATGGAGTTATAGTGGTAAAGGTTTGTCCTGTTGAAAGCCTGCCTGTCCTGTTCCTGAAAGCTAGATGGGCAACTCTTTTAAAGTAAGCAGAGTATGCAGTTCCAGTTGTTCCTATCATGACTTGGAGCCATGGCTAGAGCTATTTCATTCTCTCTCTCTGTCTCTCACGGTCTCTCTCACTGTCTCTGTCTCTGTCTCTCTGTCTCTCTGTCTCTCTCTGTCTCTCTCTGTCTCTCTCTGTCTCTCTGTCTCTCTCTCTCTCTCTCTCTCTCTCTCTCTCTCTCTCTCTCTCTCTCTCTCTCTCTCTCTCTCTCTCTCTCTCTCACCTTATGTCTTAGAATCAATACTGTGTGTTGGTTCCAAGGGAGAATGCAATGTTGGTTAAGTGACTTTCCCAGGGTCACATAGCTAGGAAGTGTCTGATGTCAAATTTGAACCCAGATCCTCCTGAGTGTTGGCCTGGCTCCCAATCAATTCAGCCACCTAACTGTCTGTCCTCTTTCCTCCGTTTTAAAGAACTCTCAATCCTCAGAGTTTAGGTGAAAAAGAATTTAGGATAGATGGCGAATTGGATCAGGGAAATGCTGAATACTGCACATGACAGAATATAAAACATTTAAACACTTCTCTCTTCACATGGCATAAATACATATAATGCATTGCTTTTCTAATGAATTTGATAGAAATGCCAAATCTCCTTTCATTCCATTGCATTTGAATTTGCTGGGTCTTGACACAGTGAGAATATAGTTTCATCAAATACCAAATTAGGCTGTTTTCCTTGCCAAATAATTTATCACTCTTTTTCTTGATATTGGGTGTTTTCTTTTCTTTTTGTGGCTTATAGCTAATGGAAGATTATAGGCTTAGAGCTGGAATAGAGGCTTTTGATGCCATTTAGTTCAACCTTCTTATTTTATGGATGAGGTAGATGAGACCCAGAGAAATGATAAAAAAAGTAGTAAATGACAATTAGAATTTGAACCCAGTTCCTCTTCTTCCAAATCCAGTGCTTTCTCTTCTGGCTCCCTTCCACTTGGGTTGCTGGCCCTCTGTAATCTTGTATACCATAGTTGACCAAGTTGCTTTTCTTTTCAGGCTTTCCTGAGAATACTCATTCAATCCAGAGTCCCAGCTATCCTTCTAAATTGAAGACATCCAAAACAAGAGAAAAGTTAAGCTGCTTGCTATGCCAGTTTCTGACAGCACCAGGCTAGAAAAAATTCAGCTGCACTGGAAAGAAATCAGAAGTTATCTGTCATCTTAATTCTGGTCAATTATTTAACTGAATTCCCTACATCACTAAGCCAAAATTTCATCAGTATCCTTTCTTATGGATCACAGTCAACCCCTTCATATGCTAGTAGATGACAGTCTTCTTAAATTGCCGTGGCTAAAAGGAACTTTATCATCTGGTAGCCAACGTTTTAGGGATGAGCCTTTCCTAACTATTACAGCCTGTCGGAGGAAGAATGGTGAACTGAATAATCTGCTGAAGTAGAGAGAAGGGGAAGAGAAAAAAACCTTGGTTCAAATTCTGGCATTGCCACTTACTACCAGTCTGTGATCTTGGGCATACTTAATCTCTTCAGGTCTCCTACTGTAAAATGGGAAAGGATCTTGAGCTAGCCTCTTATGTTCCTTTCAGCTCTAAATATATGATCCCCATGGTTCCTGGGATTACAGATATCCAGTTTATCATCAGACTTTTTTCTAGGTAGGCGTCACCATGATATACCTTCCTGGATCTATTAGGGTGTATTAGGGATCTATTAGAAGCTGTATTTTAAAATATATTACTAATAAGAGAAATAGGTAGTTTCAAATTGGTAGAAGCCCTTGATCTTTGAAGTTCTTCTCAAGGGCATCTTAAAAATGAGACAGATTTATTTAATAAAACATTGTTTCTTAAGGCAAAGGATATTTTCCCTCCCCCTCTGGGAAACTGCTGAGCTGCTAAAAGCACATCATGTCTTTCTCCTTGCCACCTTCACTCTTGGTACTACATTTTCAAGTCTGAGAGATGCTTAGCTATGGCTCTTTATAGCAATAACCCTTTCCCCTTTGACAAGGGGTCCTCAGGAAAAGAGGGACAATTATCAATTTGCTTTAATTCCAGAAGAGGGATCAAGTATTCAGATCTGGGAAGGGATCTTGTGGATCACTTAGTTTAAACCATCTTACTCAATAGATTTGGTTAAAGTTCCTTAGGTCCTTTGATGCCAAATCTAGTGTTCTTTACATTATACCAAGGGAAATGGATAATGGGTCAGAGATTTGAAAGGGTTTCAAAAGATAACCCTAATTTTAAGGTTGAATTAATAGTTGTGAAGAGGTTTGCTCATAAGAAAAGTGCCAGGCTGAAGAGCTGATGAATCTTTCTCCTCAATGGCAGAGGGGCCCCAGGAGGCTGGAATTTTGAGGAGCAGAAAGTTCTCCTTGAAGAGCAGTTGGTCTCTCATTTTGGAGAAGTTGGAGAGAGAGAGGGCTGAATAAGATTTTCTCCTGAGGGTTATTCACCTTTTTCCTGTTCGTGACTGGAAATCCTCCCCCGCCCCCCAACATTTCCCAATTGAAAAGACTATTGAAGAGAAATCTGAGAAAGGCATTTTGAATCTGTCAGACTTTACCTCAGCTCCTGTTGCTCTGGGTCTGAACTGTGGCCAAGGGGCCAAACCCAGGGTCAGTCAACCTGACTATCTCTCAGGGGACTCAGGCTGCAAAAGCTCGAGAAGGGAGGGAAAAGGGTTTTAGCTAGAGACCCCTTTCCCCCACTTTCCTTTCCCATTCTTCTCCCTGTCAACTATTCCTTTGTATTACCCTGATTGAGTGAATTGACATTAAAGTAGTTATCTTTTCCCCAAACTTTGAATCAAGTGTGAGTGAACAGCTTCAAGGGGGAGAGACATCTTCTTAAGAAGAAATATGTAAGTCTCTAGTAGTGGAGGGGGTACAAGAGGGAAAAGAGCAAATCTGGGAGAGCAGCCATAGCTAAGGAGTAAAGGGTAAAGGGGGAAAATCTTCAAATCCTCTCTCCTCTCTCTGAGCCAATCCTAAACATCATCTTTCTCTCTCCTAGATCCTGTTTCCTTTACCATCCCAAACCTTTCCTCCATTACATAGTTTAACAAAAATAAATGGTTGACCTAATATTACATAAATCTCATTCTTAATTTATTTAATGGCATATTGATATGTTTCATTTCTTTTTACCCCCTTTCCATCCTCTACCCTTTTAAAATTTCTTTACTTACACAATACCTATTATGCAAAGAGATCCTTGGTGAAATTTCTTCATCTTCTAACTTTGTACCCTTGGGTAAGCCACTTAAACTCTGTGGGTCTTAGTTTCCTTCTAAAATGAGAGGACTGGACTTGATGGCTTTGAGTTCCCTTCTAGCCCTCAATTTGTGATCCCATCATGCTCTTCTTATCCAACTTCCTCAACTTCTAGTCCCTGTAGACAGTCAGTTTTGCTTTCTTTTTAATGGAAAATTGCTCTCAAGAAAGGTCCTGGGACTAATTTCCCCTAATAGATAAAGGACTGATAATGCAAAAGGTTTCTTCTCCTACCAAGCCTTGATTTTTTGATAGAGATAAAAGGCCTATCTGCAAGGGATGATGGTCCTGAAAGTAAAGTTCTGGCTTCGATGAGGAGTTTTCAGGATGTGTGGAGAGATAGATGGGAGCCTTCTGAGGGTCCCCTGAGATAATACTATTCCTATATTATACTATATTACACATGCAGCTTGGACCAATTTTAAGCATGAAGAAATGATAATTGCATTCACATTGGAATTCATTGCAGCACAACCATGAGCATATAAAGATATGACTTAACTCTAATTCTAGTTATCATCACATGATACCACTTTTCATATCAGAACTGCTTTTCTTCTTGGTGGGAAATGGATGGAAGAGAATAATTACTTTTACAGTAATAGAGAATGTTCAATGAATAATAACATAATCTTAGAGAACTAGAAGATTGCAGTTCATTATTTTCTATCCCAGGACTTATTGTAAATAATCTATGCAAATAAGATACAAGGAATGGAAAATAAGACCTATACAGTACTAAAGAAACCTGGTTTCTTTTCCTTAGCCTGTAGGTGCCTGGGTGGCCAGATGGCTAATTGTAATGAAACAGGTACATTGTGGGGTAGAAGGCTGAGGGCTGCATTTATGACCATATGTTTGGAGATTTAAATATTCAAAATGACCATTTATCACCAGTGCGCTGGGGAAAAGTCCAATGTTTATTCACATTTATAAATTTGGTGAGAAAAGTTCCTTCCAAGCAACTTGGGAGGTTTTAATGTTATATGCTTATCAGCCTAAGGGAAAGAGCCAAAATTCATTAAAGGACCCCAATTAAAAAATGAACCTAATTGCTCCACTGAAGTTATGTTTAGATGTTTCATTATGGCTTGGAAGGTGACCCTGGTTTCTTATCAATGGAACACCAGTTCTGACAGTCCTACCCATCTAGAAACAGGCTATGTATATTGTCCAAGAATATAAAGCCTTCCTCTCTCTTGTTTTTCAGCTTCCTTTTGTGTTTTGTCTTTATTTCCCCCATTAAATTGTAAGCTTCTTGAGGGCAAATGTTGTCTTTCTTTTCATATCTCCAGTGCTTAGCACAATGCTTGGCATATAGTAAATTTTTAATAAATATTGAACTGAAGAATAAGTCTAATTAAATTCAGAGATATTCATCATTAGAAGCTTGTCCACAACTTGATGTAATTTTTTAGATGCACTAACTCTTGAAAATTGTGCACTGAGATGTTAGAGGAATTGAAATCTGCCTTGGTGAAGGATTATTCATACTGTTAAAACCATGGACCTTTAAAACATTAAATCAAACAGTGTCTAATTCATTTATGGCACAAACTGAAAGTATTTGTAGAATTGATCCATTTACATATGAACATTTATTTTTTTTGTTCATGTTTACATTTTATTATTTGTTCTTTTTTTCTTGCTTACTTCAAGGCAAGGAAACACTCTGAAACCCAAGAGTTCAACCTAATAGCCTTGTTTTGCGCACCCCACATAATGGATTGATACATTTCTATTTGTTCATTTAATTTTTCTTTCTCTTTTTAATTAAGTTAGTTATAATTCTGTATATTTTTTAATCTTTCCAAAGAATCAACTTTTAGTTTTACTATTTTTATCTTTTTTGTTTTTCATCTTACCTATTTCTCCTCTAATTGTCAATTTTTCCTCTTTTGGATTTATTTTGACTTTATTGATTTTGTAATTTAAAGACTTGGATATTTATAAATGGATACTCTCTTTTTTCTATGCTTTCATGGATATAATTTTCCTCTGGAGCATGACTTTAGTCTAATTCCAGTAGTTTTTACCAGTTTTCTCTTCATTATTCTCTTCCACATAGACATTGTTTCTATGACTTCTTTGACTCATTCATCATTTTAAGTGCCATTATTAAGTCTGTATCTAGTTCTGCATGCTTTTCTCATGGTCAGGCTATGCCTTTCTCAAATATTCCAAGATTCATGTGAACAGATGTATGTTTACTGTCACTTTTAGCTGAATAAGGCTGAAAATCTGGGACAGACAGTGCTGGAAGCAACTACCACAGTTAATTCTTTGTGTGGTACAAATTGACATCAGATGGCACCCTGAGGTGCTCATGTTATTTTTCAATACTCGTTCTTTAGAACTCATCAGTTTTTGATCCATTGCCTCTAAGCCTGGAGCATCATCTTGCCTCATCGTGCCTCCCCTACTGCAATTGTTAACTTGGGGCTTGTGGCTTCAAAGGCTGGGGTCCTTGCCAGCTGCAGTCCTTGGTCTCTCAGGTTACACCCTTCCCACTGGTTTTTGATGTTCCCCTCTTAGGTTAAGTGATCAGTAATGAGGAGGAGGGCTAGCAGAAGAGGGACAAAATGCATTTTTCCTTTGAAAGATTCTTATGTATATTGAATATTTGTGATTCTGACTTGCAACAAGAAAATTCAGGTCTGCCTAAACTAATATTTTATTCATCAATGAACATTACAATTTTACTTTTATGGCCAGAATGGGAAATTTTAACTGCTCCCTCTCCTTACCTTCTTAAAAGGTTGAGGCAAACATCAGACAGTGCTCTCAAGAACTTCAACTCCCTTCTCTACCTCTGACAAGAATTTCCTTTCTTTTTGCTTCTCCCCCTAACCCCGCCCCCAAGCAAAAAGATGGTGCAATAGAGTCAAAAAGTCCTGAATTCAAATGCAGCTTCAGACATATTTCTGGCTGTGTGATGCTGGCAAGCCACTTAATCTGTGTACCTCAGTTTTCTCATCTGTACTGAAAATGTTTACATTCTAATAAAGGAGGTAACATGTAGATATATCAATATATATATATACCACAAATATAAAGTGAATACAGAAAATGGTTAAATGTCAGGTAGTCTGAGAGGGAGCACATTCAGGAAAGGCTTCATCTAGTAAATTGAGCTTGAGCTGCTTCTTAAAGCCAGAGAGGCAGAGGGGGTGCAGGCCAGATAAAGGAGGGTGAAATGATAGCTGGTGCCACAGTATGAAGATGGGAGGTAGAAGAGTACTCTGGGATGAACAGAGAGAAGCCAATTTGGCTGGATTGCATAGAATATTTTCATATACATTTTCTCATTCAATGTAAGGTAAATGCTGTTGCCTCAGTATTACTAACAAAGAAACTGAGGCTTAAGTGAGGTGATTTACCCACGGTCATAGAATTAGGGACAGGGTTGAGATTTGAGCCCCTATCCTTCTAACTCTGTGTTTAATATTTTTTTCTACTACACCATCCTGTGAGAAAAAGATCATAAATATAACAGGGATATTTTAACTCTAATCTGGATCCTAAATACCTCTCAGTGAAAAAAATTTTGAGCATATACTCCTAATGTGTGCATTTTGTTGTTTGCCATTTTTCATCCTCTCTGACCCCAAAGATAATGGAGTAGATTTCTATGTCCTTTGTCCAGCTCATTTTACACATGAAGAATTTTTCACAGATGAATTACAAATGAATTTGCAACCCTTTTTTCCAGATGAAGAAGAGGCAAACAGAGTTAAATGACTTGACCAGGATCACCCAGCTATTAAGTCTCTGAAATGGGATTTGAATTCATGAAGATTAGTCTTCTTGATTCCAAATCCAGGGCCACCTACCTAACCATGTGTGTATTTGTTTACCTATAAAATTTATACCTGTTTTACTGTATTAATAATTATATACCTTATGACATTTATGCAAAAATGGAAACTAAAATGATAAAATAAAGATGAAGTAGTATTTGAGTCTGGAGTCAGCAACATTAAACAAGGGAGTTACGTGCCTTAAGTAATAATAGGGATGGTGGGAAAAGGGCTGAGTTTTGGTGGAAAGATAATGGAATGAGACCTGAATAAGCAGAGAAAAGCCTATTCGTGCCAATTCATACTATGTGTCTCAAAATGAAAAGAGGGCGAGTAGGGCAGGGCTCTTTCCCTCTTATCACTGCCCTGAGTCCATGCCCTCTATGCCCCAGTTCTGAGTATTGTAGTCATCAGGTAATTACAGACACAAGGTAATTAGGCTGAGGAGAGGGTGGATCTCCTGAGAGGCAGATTTTTCTAATGGCACCTATGCAGGTACTGTAGTTGTGGGTGCTTAGGTAGTGTCTGGGTTTCTGTCTTGCAGGGCTATTGATGGAGTCAGAAAGAGAGACTCATATTGTAGTGATTGAGGGAGGGTGTGTGTATGATAAGTATAGGCATGATTGTGCCTGAGAAAATGATCTATCACAATTGACTCTTGTGGGATGGGTGAGAGATGTTCCATATTCTTACCCTCTAATTGGTTAATCACATTCCTCCCTTGAGGTCAGGCTATGGCTCCCATTTTGTAGATCATTGTTTTATATGATGTGCTAGAAGCTTTTCTTCCTTTTCTCAAGATCTGTGGTTTTCAACCATTTTTTTAACATGGAAATTTTCATTTACCCTTCTACAATAATAATTATATGCTTAATATTTATTGATTGAGAACATATGGAGTTACCTATGGATTTGGAGGGTCCACTGGATTTCTAGAGGGGGGATTCATTGTTCTGGAAAATAAATGATCTTATTGGCAAAATGCACGGTAATGGTCATTCACTAACGTGTGGAGATCTCGAGTAGCAATATTCTGGTCTAGGGAGAATGCATAAACAAATTTTTTTTGTACATTTGTCATCAACTCATGATTAGGCTGCCATATGTTGTTTCTCTAGTCTCCTACAGAGAAATTGAACTTGAAATTGGTTTGGAAAACCTTTTGAAGTTCTAAGAAAACATTTGAGACAGGATGACATAATGGATAGATAGCTGGCTGTGGTGTCAGAAGATCTGACTTTGCATTCTGACTATGATTCACAATGACAAGTCACTGAACCACTTAGTGTGCTATAGTCCAATGGTGTCAAATTCAAATAGAAATGAGGACCACCAACTTGTATATAGGGATCCCACAGGGCTGCCTATTGATTTAGTTTTCATATGTAATATTATCTGTTTTATTTTATTTTTATAAAAAACGCTTAACCTTCTCACTATTAGTTCCAGGGCAAAAGAGCAATAAGAGCCAGGTTTAAGTGGGATTAAGTGACTTTCCCAGGGAAGTGTCTGATGCCAGATTTGAAACCAGGACCTCTGGTTTGTAAGCTTGGCTATCAATCCACAGAGCCATCTAGCTGCCCCTTTCCAAATACATTTTGATCTGGTTCAGGCTATAGTTGGGGTGTTCTGTGTGTTTGACATTTCTGATCTAGGCAACTCTCTAAGAGTATAATTATAGAGAAAGCACCAACATGTACTGAAAGAAGGAGTTTCATCAGTCATGAGTTCCCAACATCAATGAAATCATAGTTCCAGTGGCTGTCTTTGTTCTCTAAAGTTAGCAGACAGAGCACTGGCCAAAGAGACCTTGGCTATTGTTAAGAACAGGATTATATTCCACACTTGGGGTTTATGTAATAAGATATTGAGAGAAAATGCAACTCATTCCTTAAAGCTATATGACATTTGGCAAATTACTTATCCTCCCTGGGCCTCAGTTTCCCCATGTAGCCTAGAATGAGGTT
This sequence comes from Monodelphis domestica, assembly GCF_027887165.1. Classification (NCBI taxonomy): domain Eukaryota; kingdom Metazoa; phylum Chordata; class Mammalia; order Didelphimorphia; family Didelphidae; genus Monodelphis; species Monodelphis domestica. The sequence goes on from NC_077234.1 coordinate 58,580,830, forward strand.
TGGATGAGACTATCTCTAAAGTCCCTGAAAGCAAATTTTAAGACAGCGGTTCTCAACCTCTCAATTTGTAGCAATGAGAATAAATGATGCAGATCAGGTATTTATATTCCGAATCATAACTGTAGCAAACTTACAGTTTTGAAGTAGCCACCAAAATAATTTTTTGGTTTGGGGTCACTGCACCACGAGGAACTGTATTGAGGGGTCACAGTATTAGAAAGGTTGAGAACCACTGTTTTAAGAGATCAGGCATCATCTTGCTTTTAAAATCCACTTACGTAGCCATGTTTTGAGTTTCAATTCAATAGAAAATGTCCTCATGCATCCTTTTGCTGCTTTATTGATAAAAGTATACCTGATGAAAATTTCATTTCTCAGAATACTCAAAATTCATGGAAATGGAAGGGCAGTTTGGAAACAGTTCAGTGCATTTATGTCAGTTTCAGAGATTAGGTCAGTGGTTTTAATGATCTAACAGGAATTCTTACTTTTGTTGGATGTATTGATTTTTACATACAAGGGACAGTATTATTGCCCCTAGAGGATAATGTTTGCCAAGAAAAAATGACTTATTTTGTGTTTTAATATTATATTCTTTTATTCTAAGAGTGATTTTGAACACCATTTCTCTGCTTTCTGATCTTGGCAAGATTTCATCACCCTCCCCTTTCCTTTTCCTCCCATATGACTTGTAGAAAACCTTGAGTGAAACTTTTAGTCCTGCTATTAATATTGAGGAAGGGAAGGGAGAGAGAGGAACAAGCATTTGTTAAGTTTCTACTGTGTGCCAGGCATTGTGCCCAGTGCTATATCTCATTTGGTCTTCACAATGACCCTGGGAGAGAGGTGCTATTATGATTCCCATTTTACATATGAGAAAACTGAGACAGACAGAGGTTAAGTGACTTCTTCAGGGTCAAAGAGCATCACTGAAAAAATGAATAAAACATCTTCATTGAAATAAAAAATCATGCAAAAACAATTTTCACAACATATATTTTTGAGTCTGGTAACTTCGTGCAATGACTTGTCAGCATTTTCATGCTTCATCATGACTTGGAGGTGACCTTGAATTCTTGTTTGCCTGTATCAGCTAAGCAAAAACATTGGAAAGCCAAGCCAACCTGAAGGGCTTTGATAAAGACCCTGATGCTTGTGTCTTCAATGTCCAATAACCAGCCCAGATAAGTTCAGGCAGGGCCATCATCAGGAGGATGGCCATCAAGCAATAAATACTTTTGATGACATAAACTCCTGTAAAGCTTCAGTCAGAAAGCCCTGGGCTTGAATCTCTCCTTTGGAACTTCTTAGCTGTGTGATCCTGGAGAAGTCACTTAACTTCTTTTTGCCTCAGTTTCCATAAGTGTAAAATGGGAAAAAAAATTATAGCCCTTACCTTGTAGGGTTGTTGTCAGGATCAAATGAGATATTTGTAAAAGCTTAGAACAGTAGGTGCTTCATCTTCCTTCTATACCCAGTGAGCAGTCCCTTTCAGCAAATAAAAGAGGTTTTATCCTTGGAAATGACATCAAAGACCTAAAGACTTTCTGCCCTCCCATCTGACATGCTGTTGAAACTTCCCATATGAATTATCTCCCCCTATATTAGAATGTGAGCTCTTTGACAGCAGGGACTGTTTTCCTTTTCTTAGCTCAGTGCTTTGCATACAGTAAGTGTCTAATAAGTACTTGATTTTATTTGTCCATTCATTCCATTTCTAAAGGAAGAAGATCCAGTTATGCAGTGTTCTGTGCCCATAGATCCCCACCTCTGCAAAGAAAGGAGGGATGTTCATTTTCTTGCAGAGGCAAAGTGATTTTCCAAGGTCATGCAGGTTAATGGGCAACATGGCTATTTGGAATTTGAATCCACTTAACTCTGAATTCAATGTCCTTTCTACTCAGTCACAAAGCTTTAAGAGCTCAGCCTTAATTGCACTTAGACCTTGGGCTGGTAGGCTCTTGCTTATTTACAGTAGCATGTCCATGCTAGCCAAACACACCAGCTGACCAATCTATCAACCTACATGTATCCACATGCTCATTCATAGAAAAGTCCTAATTCCTTCACTCATTAGTCTAAGGAAGCAGCTGCCCCTGATTCCCAGACTTTCACAGCTGAATGCCTCATAATGAGCTCCCTTTATCTTTTTATGCAAAAAAAAAATCTCTTGCATTCTAGTCAAGATTTTCCTTCCTAGAAATCTTACCATAATCTTAATTCTTTGGATTTGATTTCTTTAAAATTATACTGTTCCTCACCAATACAGGAGAAGGGTTGGAAGAGGGGTCCTAGAAGAAGGCAGGAGTCCAATGGAGAGAGAAGGATCTAGGCATACCAACCTCATCCCTACCCATATTCTCCGCCATCTTGTCTTCAGCACTATTTCCTGTTTTTCTCTATGAACATGTCACTCCTTCTGTAGGTAGCAAGGTCACTGCACAGATGATCTCATTTGTGTCTAGACATGAAAAAAAAAAGACAGCATCTCTTTCCCAAGATTTCCCAAGATGCTATTTACCCAGTTTTTGTTAGGGGACCAAAGTAGTTTGAAGGCATGGCATGATGCCTAGAGAGCTAGACTTAAAGCCTGAGGATTTGAGTTCAAATACTAGTCTGCCACATACAGACTATTAACTTAATTAAGCTTTCTGGACCTCAGTTTCTTCATCTGTGAAATGAGGAGATTGGAGTAAGTGACCTCTGAGGTCCCTTCCTCTTTTTCACTTAGAAACTTCTGAATCTGTGATCAACAAATATTTTTTCTTTGGATTTTTACTAAGGAAAGGTCAATAATAGTTGCAGAAGGAAAGCAAGAAGGTATCCAAAAGCAAAACAGAAACTACTGCTTTGTAAGTTTTGATGAGCCAGTTAATTTGATTTGATTTTTAAAATTTTATTTTTATTGTCATGCAAAATATACTTCCATAGTGGTCCTTGTTGTAAGAGCAAACTCATACATAATAACCAAAATGCCAAAATAAAATGATGAATTCACTGATGTGAAAGACAACTCCAGCAGTTCTTTCTCTGGAGGTAGATAGCATTCCCCATCCTTCTGGATTGTCCCAGAATATTGCATTGTTGATAGTAGCCAAGTTTTTATATATAATCACTGTATAATATTGCTATTATTGTGTACAATGTTCTCCTAGTTCTGCTTATTTTGCTCTGCATTAGTTCCTCCAGATCTTTCCAGCTTTTTCTGAAACCATCTTGCTTATCACTTCTTATAGCACAATAATGTTCTATTACCAACATGTATCACTATTTTTTCAATCATTCCCCAATTAATGGACATCCTCTCAATTTCTAATTCTTTGCCACTACAAAAAGAACTGCTATAAATATTTTTATGCAAGTATAATATATTTATACAAGTAGGTCCTTTCCTCCTTTTGATTGTCTCTTTGGAATATAGACCTACTAGTGGTATTACCATATCAAAGGGTATGAATAGTTTTATAGCCCTTTGGGCATAGTTCCAAATGGATTTCCAGAATGGTTGGGTCAGATCACAACTCCACCAACAATGTATTAGTGTCCCAATTTTTCCACATCCCCTCCAACATTTACCACTTTCCTTTACTGCTATATTGATTAATCTGATAGGTATGAGGTGGTACCTTAGCATTGTTTTAATTTGAATTTCTCTAATCAAGAATAAGAACTGGCTAATTAAAACAATGAAAGACCTACATGAAATTATAAAGAGCAAAATGAGATGAACCAAAAGAACATTATACTATAGCAACAGAAATATTATTTGAAGAATAACTTGTATATGTCCACCTTTCAGAGAAACAACTGAAAAATAGAAATAAATAAGGCATAATTTACATATATCTCTTTGTCAAATGATGCCTTCTCTAATGGGTAGAGGGGGAAGGAGAGAAGTAGTCACTTGGGTGTGTTAATGTAACAAACAAACAAATGAATAAATCTAAGAATCTTTAAAAAAGGAAATTGAAAGGGAAACAAGCATAGAGTGGGAAAACTAATGAGAATTTAGACATGTGTACTACTGGGTCTCTTATCAGCTTAAAGAATCAACTCTAGCAGAAAAGTTTGTTATCCAATGTGGCAAGGATTTATAAATCACTCCAAATCAATGGAAGTGTGGATCTTTGCAGCATCATGAAAATTAGATAACCACTTGTAGGGACTTTCAAGATTTTCCCCCAAAACATTATTTCCTCACATATATTCAAAAGAATGAAAGGAACACAAAATAGCCTTATTCTTAAACTTAGGAATGTGTCCTGATATCAGCAGTGCCAGCTATGTTTACCTGCATGTGATCAGCAGTTTTCACCAATTCTGAAATAACTTAAAAATGCTTTTTCACTCTGCATTTTTTAGATTGTGACATTCAGCATTCACTTCCAGACAACTGTGGTGAAGTTAAGTTCCATGATTGCTGAGTTCTTTCGAATTTCTGAAGGTTACTGGCACTTAATTCTCTCAGACATCCTTAGTATGTTTTCTTTTGTTAATTGTTTGTTCCAGCATATGTTTTTATTTCTGCTTTGTCTTAATCAAGGTTTCAAATATTTCCATGAGGCTTCTGAACCTCCCTGCCCTCTTTGTAGAAGTGGAGAAAAACAACGGAGAGTTTATTTCACTGGCCTTGGCAGATAAATAGGTCAGCTGGTGTGTTGGGCAAGAATGGACCTGCTGCTGCAAATAGGCAAGAGCCTACCAGCCCAAGACCTTAGTGCAGCTAAAGCTGAGCTCTTAAAGCTTTGTGACATTGAATTCAGAATCAAGTGGATTCAAATTCCAAATAGCCATGCTGCCCATTAACCTGTGTGGTTAGTTTGCTTCTAGATGCCTCCCTTTCCTGTCTTACAAAATGGAGAATGGGAGGGACGTGGACTAGAGAAAACCAACAACAGTTAGCATTGATTAAGCAAATACTTTGGTTTGAATACTGGCCCAAGAGTGGGGGATGCTAATACAATGGGTTTAGCACAGTACCTGGCACATAGTAGGCTCTTTAAAAAATGCAAAAATCTCACCTTCTGTCTTAGAATCAATACTATGTATTGGTTCCAAGGCAGAAGATTGGTTAGGGCTAGGCAGGGGTTAAGTAACTTGCCCAGAGTCACTCAGCTTGAAAGTATCTGACCAGATTTAAACCTAGATCCTCCTGACTCTAGATTTGAGGCTCTGTCCATTGTGCTACCTAGCTACCCCTGTAATAGGATATATTTTTTAAGTTTTTACCTTCTGATAGAATCAATACTGTGTACTGATTCCAAGGCAGAAGAGTGTTAAGGGCTAGGCAATGGGGATTAAAAAACTTACCTAGGACATGTTTGAGGTCAGATTTGAACCCAGGACCTCCCATCTCTGGACCTGACTTTCAATCCTCTAAATGACCTACTTGCTGCCTATAGAAAGCTCTTAATTTATTCCTTTCTTCTCTCTTCCCTGAGTGAAGGTTTATAGTTCCTAAACTCTTGCTAATTAATAAATTTGGAAAATCTGAATTCCTGACTTTGTCCTTAACCAAGTTGATCTTTTGATTTTAGTTGTTTAACAGCATAGATGTAATTTGAGGCTTTGCTGGTCTAACAAAGGACATGTCACTCAAAGGAACTTATGGCTTTCCAGGAGAAAACTTTGAAGGAGACAACAGAAATTTGGCTGAATAAGTTCTGATATATTCAGTTCTTGAATATCAGTCAGGTTAATTTAATGTCCTGTATTTCCTGTGCAACAATGTGCTGAAGGACCAAGTTTGTTTTCCTCTTAGATCCCATTGACATGCCCTTTCTGAGCCTTAAACTCCATACTAAAGCCAACTCATTTCAATAATTTATTATTCATTTACTGTATGTAAGACACAACACTTTGCTTAGTGATATGAGCACAAAGATGAAAATGATAGAGTATTCAGTGAGTGTTTAAGACTTCCTAGTTGAGCCTAGAGGATATAGAGAACCACTGGGATTGATTGACCAAGTTTTTATGCATCACAGAGAGACAAGGTCAGATCTATGCTTTAGGAAACTCTCTTTGGCAGGTGAGTGGATGACAGATTTAAGAGTCAAGAGACCAGAGTTATCGTGATTGTGAAGCCAAGAGGTGATGACAGCCTAAGCTAGGATGGTGGCTGTGTGGTTGGAGCAATCATGGGTCAGATTATGTGAAAGTTCAAGGGTATATCCTTGGGAGTACAGCAGTGTCCTCAGTAGTAATAGGAAAGCTGAGAAGGGGAAAAGGCTTAAGGGTAAAGATCTGGGGATCTAATTGAGTTCTAATTGAGACATGTTGAGTTTGAGATGTCTTTGAGATGTTCATTTTGATTTGATGATGTAAGAATGGAGCTCAAGAGAGAGGCTGTATATATAGATCTGGGAAATCATTTAAATAGAGATTGATAATTGGATATATGGGAATTGATAAGATTACTGTGTGTGTGTGTGTGTGTGTATGTGTGTGTGTGTGAGAGAGAGAGAGAGAGAGAGAGAGAGAGAGAGTTGGAGAGAGGGAGAGAGAGGGAGAGAGGGAGAGAGGGAGAGAGAGAGGTGGAGTGGAGAGGAAGAGAAGAGGGTCTTCAGGCTACACTGCTAGAATTTAACTAAATCAGTTAAAACTCTATATTGAGGAACATCATTCTTGTTTAATCAGTTGGTAAGAGAACTTTGACAATAATAGTGATTTTTTTCTTTCTCTTCATATCTTCACTATGTAGTAGTTTCTTAGACTCAAGATTTTTTTCCTTCTTGGATGCTTTGGAAGGTCTGTGATTCTTTCGTATACTTTTCTTTAATTCTTCTGAGGATGACTGAAGAAGATTTCGGTTCCTCCATTACTTCTTAGCACAAATGGTCCATGTTTTACTAAAAATACATCATGCCATATATCTTTGGGTGAGTTTTTTACACTGGAGACCTTTTTAATATTCCAATGGGGGCAATTGTGATAACAGTGGGCCCTCAGGTTGTCCTTTCCTTGCCTCTCATTCTTAGTCCCTGTGGGCTATTACATTAAAGGCGTTCACTTGTTAATACTTCTGGCACCACTATACATACAGCCAACTATCCTATAGTGCCCTAATTACTACTGTGGCATTTTCATATCAATAATTCATGTAAACCAATCAGAGCAATTTGCTAATTGCAGATGGTTCTTATTTTCTCACAGCTAGCTGGACTTTCTACTTAACAACCCATTGCTAGTCATTTAATCATGTTACTGCATATACTTAAGAACAATTCAATGCTCTGATAAATATTCCATAATTCAGACCTTTCTTTAACTCTGGCTGGTTTGTCTTTCTTTCACCTCCCCCTCCCCTCCCCATGACTCCAAATTAGTGAATTTATAAAGCATTCAAGATCCCAATTCTTTGTTGAGACCACTAGAGGACAACATTAGATCTTGAAATCAGGTGTGCTGAACATTTTGAATGGGATTTTCTGACTTGATTATAGTGCATATCATGATATTTAGGGAAGCCCACTTATCCCCCAACAAAACTGTGTAAACTCCTCTTGGGAAAATCCCATGAGAAGAATTGATAAAGACTTAACACAGGTAAATCTTTATTTGAGACTCTTGTCAGTAGACTTCCCCTTTCCCCCCTCTATTATTTTTTGCAGCTAGTAGAAACAAGCAAGTAAACCAATGTGAAGTAATACCAAAGTTATTAAATATATATACATGTTATATATGACATTTCTTTTGGAAATATGTATCTATTCTAAAAATAGGTACCCACAACTCTAAATGTATCGCTTTAACATTATTTTGATGGAACTCGAAGATCCCTTTTAGCTCAAAAAAGCTTTTGCCTCATGATTATAAAGTGAAGAGAAATGTTAACCAAAGAATTTTAGAATTGGAAGGGACACCAGAGTCTACCTAATCTAACACATAGCTAAAAAAGAATTCTCTTATCAACATTTCCATTAAGTGACCATCCAGCCTTTGCTTGAATCTCTCTAAAAAGGAAGGAACTGCTACTTTCTCAGACAGTTGATTATGCTTCTGGATAGCTCCAATTGTCCCAAAGTTTTTCTGAGGCTAAAATTTCTTCTTTATAATTTATTTCCATTGCTGTTAGTTCCACCCTTTAGGGCCAAGTAGAATAAGTTGAACACCTTTTGACTCTTCAGATACTCAAAGGCATCTAGCAATCTTGTCCTCTCAGCCTTCTATTCTCTGGGCGAAATATCTGGTTTCTTCTAGTAAACTTCATATGGCATGAACTCAAGGAACTCATTCTGATTGCCTGTCTCTGGACACTCTTCAGGTTATCAATCTTCTTTTTAAATGTGGAGCCCAGAACTGATCATAATACACAGTCTGGTTTTCCTTGGGCATAGTATGCCATCACTTACTGAGTCCTGGTTACTATTCTCTTAATGCAACCCATAATGGTTCTTAGACTTTTTGACTGCTTTATTGCCATGTTAACTTCTATTGAATTTATACTCCATTAAATCCACTGGAGCTTTTTCAGATGAGGCATGAGATAGTCCTGCCTCTCAAATGTGTACTCGTGAAGATGATTTTTTTTATTATATATGTAAATTACATATATATTAAATTATATAAAGTAAGTTTTGTTCTTCCCTTAGCCTTATTGATTTGCATCTTATTTGATGCTATATAAGGCAATGTTTTGATTTGCCTAGATCTTTTTGAATTCTAACTGTTATTCATTATATTAGCTTCCACTCCTGCCAGTTTTATGTAATCTCCTGGTTTGATAATCAAGTCATATTATAATATTAATACAACAACAACAATCCTTGTAGTGTTGTTGTAAGGACCAAATGAAATAATAATTGCAAAATGTTTAGCACAGTACCTGAGATATAATAGGAGCTATATAAATGGTAGCTCTTACTAGTTCTTATTATATAATAAATAACAAATAGCAGTTACATAGCACTTTAAGGTTTACTAAGCATTTTATAAAGATTATCTCCTTTTACCTTCACAACAACACTTTGCCATTATTATCCCCTTTTTACATATGAGGGAACTGAGGCAGACAGAGGTCAAGTGACTTGTCCAAAGTACACAAGTAAGTGCCAGAGGTTTGAGCTGAGCTCCTGACTCTAGACCCAATGTTCTTTCTGCTGGGTCACCTACCTATCTCCAAAATGTTGGACACAACACTGTCAACTAGAGATCCCTGAAGCACTCCTCTGGGTCTGGCCAGCCAACAAGATTCAATTACATCTACTTAAACCATCATTTAGCCCATATCTCTGTCTTTTTCCTTTTGTTTACAGGAATAGAATGATAGAGTTTAACACATGCTTAACTAAAATCAAGGCAAACCAGTTCTACATATTTCTCTCATTCTACTTATTTAATAACCTTGTTAAAAAGAGAAATAAGGCCAATGAGGCGTATCTTATTCTTGATTAAATCATATTGGCTTTTTGTAAACACTGCTTTCTTTTCTAAATATTCTCTAGTCATCTCTTCAATAATATTTTATAATTTTTTATAGAATTGAGATCAAATTGGTTGACCTATGGTTTATAGTCTCCCTTCCCTTTCATTTTTTGAATATTGGGACAGGATTTGCCCTCCTCCAATTCTGTGATGCCTCTTTCAATCTCTATGATCTTAGCTATACGAGATTTCAAGACAATCTAACAGTCTAATACCATTGAAATTTGCCAAGATTTCTTTGCAGAAGTTATCAGGAATCTCAAAACAATGAGATTATTACATGCCTGTGAATACTACTTTATGGACAGAATAAAGACTGATTTGCTATCTTACAAAGCAAAATATTATGGCAACTCAAATGCTGGCTTTAAGAAAGAAGGGATGAGTTCCACAAGGAAGGCTTGGTATAATTCAATGATGCTGGGGTTTAGGTATTTCCAGGGTATTAGTCTATTATGACCCTTTCTCTTGTCATAAGAGTATAAAAATCTTACAAATATTGGGAAATTTTAAATGGAAGAAATGGAATAAATTATCCATCAATTTAACAGACATGTGTTAGGTACTCGTTGTGGTATGTATAAAGATGAATAAAATGTTCTCTCTGCCCTTAATGATTAGGAGAGGTAAGATATATACTTGCCTATGTCTTAATAAGGAAAATAAGACACATTCACCAAGAATATATCATAGGACAGAAGATGATAAGTGCTTGTGGAGTTCTGGGAAAGGAGTTCTGACTGAGGGATGGATTAGTGAAGATACTTTAAAGGTGTAGATTTTGAGCTGACCTTCAAAAATGGGTCATCCAGGGATATGGCAAGGAGGAATGGTATTTCAGATACAGAGAATGGTATGAAAGTACAAAATGTATTAAGGAAACTGGCAAGTTTAATTTCACTATACTGTAAGGAACTTGATGGAGATAAAGTTTGAAAGACACATTGGATTCAAAGCAAGAATTCTGGGTCTTTATTCAATTCTGCTAATATTCTGTCTCAAACTGGACCTTCTGCTCCCTAATGGGGCTATGCTGTTTGGTGAGAGCTCACCATATCTGACTCACCCCAACCATTGGGTCATGCTATCTCTTTGCCACATTAATATGCCTTACCATTTGGTAGCCAATAGAGAGCCAATGATAAGATGAATGAAATATTAATTACAGCTGTCCTTTGGGAATATTAATTTGTTTTTGACCTTTAGGAAGGTGTATTAGTTATATTTTGGATCTCAAGGAATGGAAACATAGTCATTCCCACCTTTAATTCAGCCACAGCCTGGTGGAAGACTCACTCATGAAGAGAACATGCTTTTTCACATCCCTAACTCCACTTTTTTTCCTGAACATAAAAAACAAAGCTTACTCTCCATCTTAGAATCCATACTGTGTATTGATTCCAAGGCAGAAGAGCAGTAAGGGATAGGCAATGGGGGTTACATGGTCACATAGCTAGGAAGTGTGTAAGGCCAGATTTGAACCCAGGACCTCCCATCTCTAGGCTTGACCACCTAGCTGTCTCCCTTCTGAACAATCTTTATTATAACCACAAGCCAAGGAATTAGCTCTATCCAGAAACATTAATTTCATAGAGTAGAGATTTTTACATGTGTTCCAAATTATGACAAAAAGACCCCAGACTATTAAATACATCTTTAGTAGCTAAGAAAAAGGATAGACACAGAGTATGGGGACAACATATGGGGATGCCATAGGTGAGTTTTTGACCTTATCATAGTTGGGTATTTCTTCCAGTTCTTGCCAGAGCCCTACTCCCTTACCATTGCCACCTCACAGAACATTTGGACTTCACTTCTCTAACAATTCTGTATGATAGGTGAGTTTTTTTCTTCATTTTGTTTTGGCCCAGGTCCAGATGTTCCCCTCTTCCTTTCCATTTTCCTTTTATGTATTATTTTCTTCTGCTATTGCCATGCAAATTCCTTGTAGGCAGAGAATGTTTTATTTGCTCATATTTGTATCCTGAGTATTTAATCATATTGTCTAACAAATAGTTAAAAACTTAATAAGTGCTTTATCTTTCTATCAGTCAATTTATCTCATCAGTCATTCTAGCCATTCCAGTCTCCCTTTCCCCCTGGAGGAAGGGACTCAATCAGTTCAGCCCACTGGGTCAAAGTGAGAGAGAATCCAGGGATAGTGATGCTTGTTTTCAGGCTTTTTCTTTAGAACCAGAAAGTGGCATATTAAATTGGATGTTACTGATCACACCATAAAAGGAATTTTAAAATAAAAGAGTCACATCAAATGGGTGAGGCAGAGCCATCATTAAGGTTTTGCCACATTCCCTTGACATCAGAACCTCCTTGTTGCTGTTACCCTAGTGTTTAGCCCCGTGGGCAGTGCTAAAAATCTCTGTCTGTGGTACTGATTTGGAAGAGTGCTATCTCCCTAAAGAAGGTACCAAGCTCTCCGCAGATTTGGTAGAGACTGTCTATTCTTCAAAACCATTTTCATACCACAAAGTAATAATGCTTGCTGAGCCCCTTTGAAAAATGAGTTTTGATAACTTGAAACTCAGGAGATTCCCAGTATTTGTAAATTTAACTGGTCTGGGGGAAATGTTGAGGCAAAACACGACTTAACAATCATAGCAATGATTATAATTGTGTTGATAAAAATTTAACTTAATTGGAATAAAGCTAAATTTTGGTTTTAATTGGCCTTTACTGTGGATACTTTCTTAAGGATGTAAGCAGTTTTCTTTCTTCCTCGTAAGTCTCAGCAAGTCTGGTGCTGGGCTGGGTCCTTCTTATAGCCTAATTTGATCTGGCACTTTGTTGGTGTCTATCTATGATCTAACAGTAATCATGAGCAGAGCTTATGAAATCTGCAAAGGCCTTGAGAAAAAATAGTTTCTGGATTAATTAGCTTCATCAGTTTGCTCTCTCAGGTCCCTGAAAATCTTCACCCCACCAAATTTATTTTTCAGTTTCAGAATGATAAAAGGAGTTTATAATTACTTGATCCCAAAAGCCTTTTGCTGGTTCAGAATGGAGCAAGAGGGAAAAACAGAAATGCAGGCTGAGAGAGACCTAGGGGGAATACAGAGCAAAAAATGGGAGTAATTTTATTTGTTCACAAACCCATTGTCTCCTCACTTAAGGAATTCTTAGTGTACATGTGCTACAAACCTTGATTAAGTACCAATGCTCCTCCCTTGGCTCATGGGGAGGGTGATATATGTTCACTTTTATTGAAATTGGTGACAGTTTCTAGAAGTGGCTTTGTCCTTGAACATTCATTCTTGGGGATGGCAACATCTCTGTAAAAGAAGCTTTGCCATCTGTTTTTTCTTCCCAGTATTTGTGCTCCATTTGGGTCTCTTGTGATGCTCCTACACCTTCTGAGCTCAATGAAACTTCCTTGGGGCTTAATTATTGCTAGACTTTTCCTGGATATAAATATAGCCAAGGAAAAGAGCATTTATTAATCACCTACTGTGTGTCAGGAACACTGTGGTATAGATACTGGAGGAAAGGCAATGTTTGAAGAAGACTAGTGAGCATGATTGTGTGTGAGTGTGAGTGTTTTAGGTGTGTGAATGAATGTGTGAAGGGGAGGAGAGGGGGACTTCTCAGGGCTGGAGAACAAAGTAAGAGTAAAATATAGCTGTGCTTTTGAGTGTATTTGTGTGTTAAAGACCTCCCAGGGAATGAATAGGGCTGTGAGATGAGGCTTTGGTGGGTGAGTGAGAATATGTATATTAGTGTGTTTGAGGACAAGATTTTACTGGCCTGGGAAGCAGAGTAAGACTCAGGTAAATATGAACACATACTTGAGTGAGTGTGTGTGTGTGTGTGTGTGTGTGTGTGTGTGTGTGTGTGTGTGTGAGAGAGAGAGAGAGAGAGAGAAGGAGAAAGGAAAAAAAAGGTAAAGAAAGATAATAGCAGAGATAGAAAGGAAGAAAGAGAAAGAGAGACAGAAAGAAAAGGAGAGGAGATAGAGACAGAGAGACAGAAGCAGAGACAAAGAGAAAAAAGAAGAAAAATAAAAAAGAGAGAAAGGGAGAGGAGAGAGAAAGAGGTGGAGGAGGAGGAAGAGAGAGAGAAGAGAGGCACACAGAGACAGAGAAGCAGATTTGGAACAGTAGGGAACATTGTTGGGAAGGAGCAAGAAAAAGAAAGTCCTCATCTTTTAGTTCTTGCTCTGAACTTAGCCTCTTCTGTTGAGGCTATGGCTTCTGTCCCAGAAGGCAGAGAAAGGCTGCCTTGAAGGGGATAATAATGGTGGATGTGGCTGCTGTCTTTACAAGAATGAATACTGGCTTTGGAGTCAATGCACCTGGGCCTGGAGCCCAGTTCAGCTACTGACCAGCTCTGTGACCTTGGTTAAATCACTTAACTTCTCTGGGGCTTGATTTGCTCATCTGAAAAATGAGGGCATTGGTCTAGGCCCTCTGTGAGGTCTACAATTCTACAATCTAGGATCCTTTGATTCCAGGGGCACGCAGAGTGGGTCCTGTTGGCCAGGAGTTCCATTGGGAGAGGAAATGGGTTGGTCTGGCAGAGTTTCTAATGAGGGTGATGCAGGGAGCAAGCCTGGGGACCAGAGCCAAGTAGCCAAGAAATGGAGAGTTCAATCCTAGGGAGAATTAGGCCATGGGCTGCTGATTGTACCCCAAGAGCTCATAGCTCTGGAGACTGTTCTGCTTTGGAAGTGCCCCTGCTCATCCTAAGAACCCGTGTTGGCATTAAAGGGTGTGAAAGGGCCATGACTATCAAATGCTGAGAAATAAAGTTGATAGGGACAAAACACTTCTACCTTATTATGTTTAATTTGCATAATTTCTAATGAACGTGACACTGTTGACATTACTCCTTGCTTATTAATTTCCTCTCATTTATTAACTTAAGAAACTCCTTGCTCTAATTTGTAGAAATATTTTGGTTAATTAATATATGCTAGGGGATAAATATTTTTTTGCTCTTGGATATAGGTTCTTCACAAGGATAGATGGTCAGGCACACATAAATGCCCATGAGACTTGCATCTAGCAATATACAATCATGTCAAGATTCAACTTCCCTTCTTTCCTTGAATCTGTCCCCAACACCCAACACAAACTTTCCACACATATAGAATAGTGGGCTACCTGAATGCTATTGGAGGCAATAATAGATGCAGGGTTGAGTGGAAACTTGAAGATCATCTACTTCAATTTCTTTTTATGGATCAGAGAATTGAGACGTGGAGATGAAATGACTTCCCCATTGTCCTCCAAGTAGTAAGAGGCAGAATCCAGTTTTGAACCCTATTTCTCTGATTCTACATCACATAGTTCTTTCAGGGTCATTGGAAAGATCCTTGATCACGGATACCTGAAGATCTTTTCACAGGTGACAACAACAGTTGGAGATAAGATCTAAAATGGATATATCTCTGGGAAAAGTAGCACTAATATTCACACTAAGGTGTAAATGATATACATCACATTCTTTTCTGAGAAGAGTGTTTGATGAGGGGAGGAGGTGAAGAACTAAGCACCTCCCTCCTGATGGGAGGGAGAGAGGGAACTTAGAAGAAATGAATCTAGCAAGTGATGGCTGGGGTTAATGGACTACTTCCATTTGGGTGATTTTACATTTTACTAATGTAGAGGTTCAGATTGCTCCTGAGGAGAAGGGCAGACAATGCTCATTTCACCCCTGGACCTTTAAACATAGAGGTACAGATTGGCACCTATATGGGATTATAGCCAGAAGGGGTTAGGGCGGACCAGAAAAGAATGCTACCTATTTCCACTAACCATAGAGGAGGCAGATATTTGTTACAATAAAGGAAATATTCTTGAGTGTCCCTAAATGCTCCAATTATTAATAAAATCCAATTATCATCCTGAAACCTTAGGGGATATATACTAGGCATGAGCTTGAAATCAGGAGAGTTCTGGGTTCAAAATGTGCCCTTGATACTTTCTAGTTAAGAAACTAAGGGCAAGTCACTCATTTGTTTTCAGTCTTTTTTTCTTATATGTAAAACTAGGAAAATGTCTTACTCTGAGGCTCAACATGTGACCTATAGATAAAGTGCTCGGTCTCCTCCAAAGTCTAGGATGTCCCAAAAATCTTAGTGTAGTTTTAAGCTTGCACTTTATAAGCTAAACCTTGAACTCCACAGCAACCACGTGAAGCAGGTTGTACAAGTATCAAGCTTTAATAGCGTAAAACTGCACTGACAATGTAAAATCAATTAGGAACCTGTCCTCGGTCTCCTAGCTAGTAAGTAGTGATAGA
This sequence comes from Monodelphis domestica, assembly GCF_027887165.1. NCBI lineage: Eukaryota > Metazoa > Chordata > Mammalia > Didelphimorphia > Didelphidae > Monodelphis > Monodelphis domestica. The sequence goes on from NC_077234.1 coordinate 58,596,514, forward strand.
GAGAACCTGAACCCAGGTTTTCTGATGACAAAGACAGGACATGTTCTTCTACTACATTCTCCACCCACCATTATCTTTGTCTTAGTTAATGGGAATTGCTGGTCATGAGAATCAGAGCCCTATGAACACTGTCTGTCTGGCCAGATTAAAGTTGTTGTCTAAATCCTGAACTTGTACTACATCAGGACTGTAGACAAAGGATAATGAGAGATCAGATAGAGTTTACTAATGTTTAAGTGAAATTTAGCATTTCATTCATTGTTTAAAAGCATTTCTTAGAGAAGGGTTCCATAGGCTTCATCAGGAGACCCAAAGGGGTCCATGACATGAAAAAAGGTAAGAACCTCTGCTTTACAGAGAAGTAGGGCCAATGGGTTGCCATTGGCTGTCAGCAGACTTTAGCTCAACATGGAAAAACTTCCAAATAATTAGAACTGTCTAAAAGTTGAAATGAGCTGCCTCAGAAGGTGGGATGAGCTCTCTATCCTCAGAGGTCTTCAAGTAGAAATTGAATGACCATTTATTTCAATGGTGATGGGGATATTCATACTTCAGGTATAGGTTTGCTGTTGTATAGGGCCATTTTTTCAATCGTGTCCAACTTACCGTGACCCCATTTGGGGTTTTGGCAGACACAGGAATGGTTTGCCATTTCCTTCTCTAACTCATTTGATATATGAAGAAACTGAGGTAAACAGGGCTAAATGGCTTGTCCAGAGTCACACAGCTAACAAGTGTCTGAGGTTGGATTTGAGTTCATGAAGATGAGGCTTCCTTATTCCATGTCTAGTCCTCTATTCACTGAGCCACCCTAGCCACCCATAGGGTTGACTGGATGCCATTTAAGGTCCTCCCTAGGTTCGGGATTTTATAATCCTATGAAGCACATTTTCTGTCTTTGTCAGGCAAGCTTGTCCAGAAAGTTAGAGAAAGAAGAGAACAGGGATGGGGAGGGGGTGGCAGTAGCAGCCTGGAGACCAGAAACTTCAGGATGCAACCTTTCTTCAGAGGTAGACTGTTAAACACATGACTTGGCTTTGCTTGCTGACTGGTGATGCTGAAATAAAGTCCCCCTGAAGCTTAAATCTTGGTATTTACAGCAGAAAGAGTAAGACCTTTGGCAGGTCAAATGATGCTCTGCTCTGCTTTTCATAGATCAACTATGACTATGAGGATAAACAATTAAATGAGGTTTAATTTCAATTGCACATGATTAGAGAGAAGCTTTGGAAGCAGGATTTTTTAGGCTATGTATTGTGCTTCTGCACCAGCAAAGTGGGAATATTGCGCTAATGCAAGAAGTGCTGGAGGAGAGAACTCTTTAAGCCCAAATAATTACTTCTCTGGTCCAGGAAGGGCATGGACTAGTCAATTAAAATGATTCCCCCAGCCAGCTGAGCCAGGGGAAATGAGAGGTGAGTTATGCTTTGGGCTATGAATCAGGCTGAAAAGTATTCAAGTCCCTTCCCAGTAGGGAGTGCTAAGCCCTGAAGATGATGGGCCAGATGGAGAAACAGCACAAGCATATTAGATGTAGGTAGAAGGTGAGCTAGAGCTGGCTCAGACCTTAGCAACCTTCTGGTCTATAGGCAATGATCTGTTATGGAGTGGGCTATCATTGTTCTGGTGAAGGTCCCTGGGACACCTACTCTGTTCTGCATATGGAGGGGGACTTTGACCATTTCTTTTTGGCCTTAGAGAGTAGAATAATGATTCACAAACATTTTGGTCTTGGGATCCCTTTACACTTTAAATAATTATTGAGGACCCCAAAGAGCTTTTGTGTATGTGGATTATATCTATTGATATTTGCTGTATTAGATATTACAACTGATAAAATTTAAAATATTAATTCACATAAGATGTTAATAAATTCATTATATGTTAATATAAATACCATATTTAATGAAAACAAAAAACAAACAAAAATAAATTGCTGATAAGACTGGCATTATTTTATATATATACATATATATGTATATATATATATATATATTTGCCATCAATAATGGCTAGCCTAATAGAAGACAGCTAGATTCTCCTATCTCTTTCTTTATTTTATCTGTTACACTATGTTGTTTTGGTTAAAGTACAGGAAGGAAAGATGGCCTCAATGGTAATGGGAGGAGGGAGGAGTATTTTTATAGCATACACATATCCAATCCAAGCATTGTAATAAAAATAATTTTGAACCAAGAGACCCTCTGAAAGGGTCTTGAGGACCTCCAGGAATCCATGGACTATATTCTGAAAACCTTGAGAACTGCTGGAATAGAATTAGGGCAAAGTACAGCAGGTGCAAGGAAGCAGATGCTGCCTTGGGATAAGGAAAAACTTAAAAGTGCACTGTGCTTTCCTGGGAGATGGGGAGTTCCCTTTGGTTGGAGGTCTTTGAGCAAAAACTGGTGGGGGCATCACTTGTGGATGTTGCAGAGGGGATTCTTGAATAGGTAGATTACTACTGAGGACTCTTCCAATTCTGAGAATTTGTTTCTTATTTTCCAAATAAAGGAATTGAGCCTACAGAGATTAAGTAGCTCAATCATGTTCATTAAATTATTGGATTTCATAATGACATTTTGAATTCCCTCAGTATCCAAGAGCTATATTAAAATAACAATTCAAATGATACTGGTCATTTTAGTACTGAAGAAATTTGGGGATCATTCCCTATTGTGGCACCTTTGCCAGTGTATTCCATGATTAGTATGACTTCTCAGGGGTAGGTCATGGAGTAAGTTCACAAAGCATCTGAAACTGTGATGAATGATTCTAGAAACTCACTAATAATACAGGCAGATGCTTTTTCTTTCTCCTTTCTATGCAGAGTAGAGAAGCTCTGGCTTCTCTAGATCATGGGTGTCCCTAGGTATACTATCCCTGTTGTACCTTAGGATGTCAATAACTTGCGTATTCTAGGCAAGATAGGAGTATGACAACCATTGTTCAATATCCAGCTGATGACGTCTGATTCTTTGGCTCTGGTTGCTAAGCTACTCGGTGCTGTTGTTAGAACAATCCACAGGGCATTCTGGATTTTAAAATTTTCCTTCATTTTCCAATAAAGATTCTAATTTTGGAAATGATATTTATAGCAGCCAAGTGGCTACTAATCCATATTGTATACCACAAAATCAGATTTTTTTGTAATTTTGTTTGCAAATGTCTTCCCCATAGAGGGAGAAAAATCAAATGATTCAAGATTCAATCTTATTTGAGACATTTTGTAGTGGCAGTGGGTTTAACCAGTATATAGATGAGATCAGCTTTTAAGTAAACCCAAGTTATTACCTTATATTAGTAATCTTTCTGTATCCCCCTCCCTTTTAGGACACATGCATTTAGATTAGTTTAAGATAATTTAGTATAATAAACCAGACATAGCTTTTTATAATGGTACAAATGGTTTAAATAGTTTTAAGATGTTATTAATTTTTATTTATTCACTTAGTTTTCCTAGAAGTTAGAGCTGAAAAGGACTAAAGAGAACATTTGTAGTTAAAGCAGGACTCTCTGTTTCTTTCATTTAAAAAGGGAGAAATCATTTTATTGATACTTTTTGTCAGTATTTTCAGGGGGAGTCCTCTCCCTATACTAGACAGAATGCTCATGGTAAAGATTATTTGAAGATAAGCAAGCAGGAACTTCTGATACTATGATAGATGTCAGGACATAACATTCTGCTCTAGTAGGATTAGAACTTGAACTCAGAACTTTAATCTTCAAATCCATTATTTTTTCCACTCTGCTAATCTGTTTCTATTCACCAGTTGATGGGGACCCACTTAACTCAATTTTTTTGCTACCACAGAAAGGCCTATAATGCAGATTATGGGATGTATTATCCTACCCTTTCAACCCCCCTTTTTATTATCTTGGAGGCAGAAGGCCCAATGAATAGAACATTGGACCTAGAGTAAGAAGATGAGTCCAGATATGTCCTTGGATACTTACTTGCTGTTTGACCCTGGACAAGTCACTTAATCTGTCTGCCTTAGTTTCTTCAACTGTAAAGTAGGGATAATAATAATAACATTTCTCTGGGTTGTTATGAGGATCAAATGAGATAATGTTTGTAAAGTGCTTGGCAAAGTGCTTAGCAACATAGCAAATGCTAGCTATTGTTATTATTATTTTAACTAATTTTAAAGCTTAAAGAAAAAGAAGCCCAGAGAGACCTGATTTGCCCAAGGTCATATAAACAATTAATAGGAGGACTGAGATTTGAACCTAATTCTTCAAATCTCAAATCTTATACTCTTTCCAGTTCCCTTCAGATTAGCTATGGGGATGACACTTTTGAAACATAAAATAGGAGGAGTTATTCTTGATGAAGTCATCTTGCTATTCTGAAGGTTTTCTCAGGGATGCTTGAATGTTTCTTATGTAATAAACAAAGCTTCAGCCATGAAAATAATTTACCAGTTATTTGTGGTCAATTTTTTTGGTAAATTCTAAATTTCAGGATTGTTGAAAGACTAAAGTCTTCCCCCAAAAGACACCTCTGAAGTGGTGTTTATCTTTAGTTTTGAAGAGTACCAGTGACATGGAAAGGTGCTTTTTTAATTGAAAAAAAATTTAACCTATTTTCCCCCCAAATTAAATGTAATTCAAATTTTCTACAGATCTTTTCTGAAGGTATAAAATCCAAATTGTCTTCCTCTTCCCTTTCCCTCCTGCATATCCTGTATGATAAGCAATTTGATCTCAGTCATACCTGTATTATCTTGCAAAACATATTTTCATAGTTTAAGAAAATACTCAATATAAAACCAAACCCCCAAATAAAAACACAAATAAGCTAAAGCAAAAAATTGTATGCTTTCATCTGCATTCTGACTCCAACAGTTCTTTTTCTGGAGGTGCTTAGCATCCTTAAGTCATAAATCCCTCAGACTTGTCCTATATCATTGTATTGCTGAAAGTAGCTAAGTTTTTCACAGTTGATTATCGTAACATATTTCTGTTACTGTGTACCATGTTCTCTTAGCTCTCCTTATTTCATTCTACATCAGTTCACATAGGTCTTTCCAGCTTTTTCTAAAGTTTTCCTGTTCATCATTTCCTTCAGCACAATAGAATTCCTCACCACAATTGTTCTGCCATTCCCCAATTGATGGTTATGCCTTCAATTTCCAATTCTTTGCCAATGGAGTTATGTCTTGACTTGTGAGTGAATTGGATCTAAGTGAGGCCGAGCATCAAAAAAGCTAACAAAGTTGTTAGCCTCACTATCTCTTCCAGTCATTGAAGTTCAACAGAGAGACAAAAGTCATCACCATCACTGCAGAAAGTAAGCTCTTGCAGGTCATATTAGAATGGAAAGACTTTGAGTAATGGTCAGAGACAGATTATGTGTCTGTTCTCTGAGGATCAGCTGAAGTGAGCCTGGAAAGGTTGTTCACCAATTTGAATGCAGGATGATGGATTTTTCAATTCCAGGAACTCCTGAAGGCCATTGATTATGAGTTATAATCTGGAGGTTGAAAGTATACACACCAATGAAAAGTGAAGATCCTTGGGGGTATTAAAGGTAGAAGATGAGGACCAGAAAACTGGGACACACTGCCATTTCATCAAAATGTCTTCTATCCTGCAGTCAGAAATATTAAGAATGGCTGGCTTCTAATGCCTTCATGGATGATATATTTTATGATGGACAAACTGTCAGGATGCCATATACACAAGATGAAAAAAGCAATAGGATTTTAAAACTAGGTTAGGAAGGGGTCTTAGAAGCCATCTTGTCGATCCTTGTCATTTTTTAAATGAAGAACTAAGGTCTAAGGAGGGGAAGTGATTTCTCTCTAAGATCACTTAGGGTGGGATTTGAACCTGGGGTCTTATACTGTCTTGGTTCAGATTTAGGCTGAAGACAAAATGTTGACGATAAAGGCTTTCTTTCATTTAACCATTAAAGATAAAATGGGCTCTTACCTTCTCACTTGATCAGAATCCCATGCTCTCTTATTTATGCAATTTTCTAGTTTGGTTCTAGATGTTAGTCATGTATAAACATTTTAATTTATGTTACATAGGCATCTATTTATTACAGATCACTATACCAGGCACTGGGAGGGATAAAAAAGATTAAATGAAGCATATTCCGTGCCCCTTTGAGCCCACAATATAGTAGTTTGAGAAGATCTACTTCCAGTGTGCCTAACTTCATAGGTGATGATGGAGAATGGTGTCAAAAATGTCATGTCAAAATAAAAACACAGAAATGGTACTCCACCATGGCTAACATATTGTGGTTCTAAATGATGTCTTTTTACCTCACCTCAAGAACGGTGTACCTGGGCTTTCATCCTCTTTTTTGCTTATAAATTGCCTTCCCTACCCATATCACTTACCCTAACTGTTGTCTCTTGATTTCTTATTATTTTAGGAGTCCTACGTTGAGACCTGTTAGTGAAAAAGAAGAAAATGCATAATATACAAGCTAATTTTTGATCAGTGCTTTGGGTGAAACATGATTATTCATAAAATTAATCGAAGTTTGCTTCTATCTTGGTCCTTTCATCTTGTTTCAGTCAATGGACAAGGGTTTATAACTCCATCATTAACTCATTGTAAGGTCTTGGGAAAGACTCCTGTAAAGTGAGTGTTGAACCTAGACAGTCTTTATGAATCTTTCCAACTTGAAATATTTCATGATTCTATATAAATAACTAATATAAGCTCAGATTTTGCAATTTCTTCCCTCTACCTGTTTTATATAATGTGTGATTAAAAAAATTAAAGTGAATTGAGATTTTTTATAAAAATCTTAGAAAAACTGAGACAACTCTTGTGAGTACTATAGCCTTCCTCTGCCATGAGGTCCAACATTCCAGGGACCAAACCATAGCCATGTTCACTAGAGTGTAATGATAATATGGAAACCACATGTGGGAACTTACATATAAAAAAGTAGGCATGAAGATAAATGCATCTATCTCAAAGCCATTCTGAGTATGACTTTGGGAAAATGAAATTGATACTATCCAGGCTATAAATTGATTCTGGATGGCCAATGGAGTTTAGAAACTTCCACAGGAGTAGTCTTGATTTTGTAGTTGTACCCACAGAGCCTAGTACTCTGTCCTGAAGGTAGTAGGTGCTTAATAAATGCTGGTGTTGTTTAATTGTGTAGACAGTGAGAGTTGGCACCTTTTACAGAAGCACTGGACAAGGCTAAGCATACCTAAGCCCCTTTGAATTCATCTAATGTGAACAGGTCAGATAAGGATAAAATCAGAAAACTGGTATAATTCCAGGGGCTACTCTTCTAAGATTCATCAATCACTCCAGCAATCTTTAGCTACTTGTACCTTCATTTTCACTTCAGAGGAAGAAGCTTGGTTTAACCAGCCTACATCATTTTGTTCATGTATCCTGTTTAGGGACTTGGGAGCATGAGAATCTTCTTAATTTTTTTCCTGAACTAATTGGCAAAATTTGGGGACTAAATGGGGGAACATATGGCTTGGTTACTTACTAATGAATGCTACCTTGAACAAAGATAAGTCAGAAAAATGTTTGCAAAAGGAGTTTTTTTCTCTGCTAGGTCAGGACTTAGTGAAAGAAAAGAAGAAAGACTTTCCTGGATCGAAAGGACCTACTGGGCAAATCTTCATCAGACTATGGTGAAATTTATTAAAGTGTATTAACTGACTCACTGGTGACCAATCAACCTTTGGGAGAATCAGTTTTGATGTCCCATGACTCACTATTATAGTTATCAAATGAATATGCCTAGCCAATCCATTAGCCCAGCTAAAGCTAAAGTATCATATTAGAGTAGGGAAAATGAAGGCAGCTTCTGTTTTAATAAGTGACCATATTCATATCCAGTTGGTAGCCAAAGGCATCAATCTGAATCTTTTGCTCTGTACCAATTATTCTATTGACCAGGTAGATGGGAAGAAGAAAATATTTTTGGATTTTTATCTATTTGCTCCCTTAACCCCATTGCCATCTTTAATATCTTAAGGCTGCCAGAGGTTGCTAACCTCTCTTTAAAGATAACTGTGAGAGAGGAACAATATTTTGAGTCCAGCATGGTGGTAAATCTCTTGCTTTGGGTATACCTGAATATGTGGGCTCCTTGGTTTTATTTTTCTGTATCATACTCTCAAACAGAGTTGAAGAGTATTTTATTCTCTCAGAGAGGTCTATTTCAATGAAGCTAAAGGTGAAATAAGAATATAATTGATTATTTGATTATTGTTGTAGAAAGATATATTTCCATGGAAACACCGGAATTATTCCATAAGGAGAATTATGTTATGAATAGTTAAAGAAATAAAAAACAAATTGCTCCTTTACAGACTGTTTCTGAACCAAAACTCTGTGAGTTGGAGTCTCTTCTTTTACTATCTGGTCTACTGGGAAGCCCCAGGTTTAATAAGTAAGAGTGCCAGACACTAGGGAGGACAATAGGACAATCTGTTCATTTCTTGTCTTTATTTTGTAGCTGAGTTCTCCTTCCTACTTTCCTTCCTTTCCTACTTTCCATATAAAAACAGGGTATGTGGTAAAGTTATGTGGCCATTAAGAAAAAAGATGCATTTGGGAACCCCAAAGGCAATGTATTTCAGTGAGGCAACATGGTAGATGAATAGTAGTAGTCGTCTCTCGGTAACCAAGGATGATGATTGTCTTTGTGCGTTTTCATCTATGATAGATGAGTGTGCACAAAGACACTTGTGCATGAAGGAGATTTAAGTGGAAAAGCCGATGCACAGAGACAGTCCCACTCTCTCGGCGTTGGAAGCCTGGGTCCAGTGGCACGAAAAGTCATTACACTTGGAGACTTCCTCAGCTGCATTGGATGGCCGTGTTGTCTTTTGTGCTCCAACACATCCTAAGCACTCCACGGTGCTTTGCTGTGTCGCCCTCTCAGCTGTTGAACCTTCTTACTGGTTTCTTCCATCTGTTCGGCCAAAGCAGTCTTCACATGCTGGGTGAGCAAAGCCTTAGTTCACCAGGGGTCGACGACCCTATGGCTACCCTCACAAGGTTTGGTCGGCCTGTCAGATGAATAGACAACTAAGTATTAGATTTAAAGAAGTCTGTCCATGTGTCTCAAAGTTCTTCAGTTCAGTTTTTTAATGAAGTAATCCCCTCTCCAGACACTTGGATTTCCACTAGTTGCTGCTTTTTAAAAATATTTGACTCAGGTCACAGTTAAAGAAATGGGGCAGATAGATTGACTTCAAGTAAAAAGCACTAAGAATTTTTAAAAAGTATTTTTGTTTTGTTTTGAGGATTTCCATTAGTTGGAAAGTAATTCCTTAAATGTATCTTAAGTCCATAATACAGAGTTACAGTAATATCAATATAGATTTATACCATTAAGGTATATATAGCATTGTAGTGCTCTTTTCAGTAAATGAAAATGAGCACTTTTCTTATTTTGAGCCAAAAAATGTTCAACATTTCCTAGCAAATGGAGATCACTGTTGGCAATGTTATTGTTTTAATGGCTCTCTTGCCTTTAGTGGATGGTGGGTAGGAAGGAGGATGATGCTTCTGCATTCTTGAGATCTCTATCAGAGAAAATGAGAATAATAATTTAACAGATGAAACAAAAATGCTGCAACAGATAAATCAAGCATTAGGCATTAATTAAGCACCTACTGTTTGCCAGGCACTGTTCTAATTACTGGTAATATAAGTACAAAGAATGAAACAACCCCTACTCTGATCATTTACAGTCTTCCAACCAATGGAATTGGCTCTTCCTTGGAAAGGACTATCATTCCCTGACATTAAAGCTTAAAATCTTCATCATTTTTTATTGTTCTTTTTCTCTTATTTACCTGGCTGATGACCAAGTGCCATTAATTCCACCTTCATAGTATATCTTGCTTTTTATCTTTCCTTTTATCTCTCTACTACCATTTCTCTAGATTTGGTTCTCATTTGCTTTTAGCCTTCTAATTTGTGGCTCCCTTTTATTTTTTACTCCTTTAATCCCACCAGATTTATCTTCCTGAAAGTGTTATGATTACATCACCACCCATCTCAGATTTGAAAGGTTCCTCAGTGCCTATAGGGTCCATAGGTTCAATTTGATCTGCACTACTCCTCTGCATGGACTTTTTGCTCCAGTCTACTCAATTTCCTCTGCTACCTGCCTTTTGCAGTTTAATTTCCTGGAAAACCACCCTTTCTTTGACACCTAATCCCTGCCTGTGGTTTATGGTCCAATTCAATTCTATCTTTCCTGAAGCTTTCCTTGAATTTCCTCCCTTCCCCTGCAACTCCTTTCCCCCAGTCTTCTTTCCTTTTTCTCAATTCGGAGTCACAAAATCTCAGAAGGGCCCCCAGGGACTACTTAGTCTAATGCATAAATGATAGAGAATCCCTTTTTCCCAGCTTTCCCATTAACAAATCATGCTAACTCCCTTTATAGAGAAAGAAGTTATTTTGTTAGGTTAAATAGAGCCCATGTATCACTAAGAGCTGCTATTGTCATTCAAAAATGACGTCTAATAAGATGTTTACGCAGGCTATTGGTCAACATTGTTTTTCATTGATAAGCAATAAAAACTCATAACTGAGGAAACTTCAAACAAATGAGTGATTACAGTTGACAAGGGAACCACGATCATTCCTGCAAATAAAGGTTTTATTAAGAATATTTCCTATTTTTCAAACCACCTTTTCAAGTCGGTTTTCTACAATAAGGGAAGAGAAGGATAAATAAAACTTTCAAATGATCTTCAACACACTTTGATTGACTCAATTCCTTTTCACTGGGTTCTTATCTTTCTTCTGGAGTTGGCACTGATGAGTCCAGTATTAATCAAAGAATGAGACAATAAAATTTATTAAGCACCTACTATGTGCCAGGTACTCTGCAAAATATAATCCCTGCTCTCAAGGAACTTATATTTTAATGGGGGAAGATGACACACAAAGAAAAGCTGAAAGTTAGGGGAAGTGAAGGTACATGTCTGGGGGACATGGTAGAGAAATCCAGAGAACTGCAGCAAAGTAGAAAATGAAGAGATGATTGGCCTGTGCACCTTCTTTTAATGGACATTCTGGGAAGAGTTCTCCACCCTCCAGTTAAAGAGAACAAGGTGCCCATTAGGATTGACTTTCAGGGCTAAAGTCATCTTCTGGGATAAAGAGATTGGGCCTCAAGTAATCTTCCCGGATTAAGAGTGGGCAGCAAAAAAGGGCAAAGAAGTTCAAGTCACATTAAAGAAATGGGACAAATAGACTGATTTCAAGTAAAATAACTTAGATTTTAAATTTTTTTTATTTCGAGGGCTTCTATTAGTTATAATTTCCACAAGTGGATCTTAAGTCCATAATACAGTTACAGTAATATTAAAATACATTTATCTTCCACACTAAGGTATATAGTATAATGGTGGTCTCTAGGACTCAGGGTCAAGGATAATCTGCTTTCTTCATTATGTTTTGAATTGGGATGGGGTGCAGGGACAGGAGATTTGACGGATTTAAACCAGTAGCTTAAACAGTGAAAAAGACCAAATTAGTTCCACTAGGTGAAAAATGTGGATCAAATTCATAAATTAATATAACTGGGTATTGATTTAGTAAACACGCTCCATTTTAAAAAATGAGCCACACTTAAATGTAAGAAGGAAAATATTAATCCATGGATGTTTCCTGTTTTTGTTGATTATTATAGCTAGTGTTATAAATATATATATATATATATATATATATATAGTGTTATAAAATTGATCATCCTCAAGAAATGGTGGTCAAGAATTGCTACTTGATAAAGGCTGCATATTCTCCAAGTGAAGATTTAGTAATAATGACCTCCTCGCTCATTTTATAGTTCAGTGATTTACTTACTTATGATCTTAGTTTCAGGTTCTTATTTATAGCAGTGATATCCCCTGAAATATGCCATTTTTTCCCACTTTGGTCACCAGCATGGAGAAAGTTAGCAATAACTTCAGAGAAAACTGTATATATGAAAAATGGTTATGACATCAGAAGTTCATCATCAAAAAGTTATGATTTTGGAGACTGAGCTTCTACGTTAAAATTAATGTAATAGAAACAAAACATAAAAACAATGTACTAAAGAGCAGAAAAAGAAATCTTGTTATTGGGGTGGTCATTGTTAATGGAAAAGCTAACACAAAGCACAGGCATAGTATAAAGTTATTATTTTCAGTTAGGAATCATTCCACAGTGTCCCTTATCCATTCTTATTGTGACTGGCTTTTATGGTTTTCTGTGTAATCAGATAATTCAGTGTTTGAGCTTTTGACAAAAGGATATAACTGAGGATTCAGTCTTTAAATTCTCCCTCACATCCTTTTTGATATTTGTTATTTCTTTTAGCCTCCCACTTCAATCATGCTTCATTGATTTTACTTCTAATTTGTGCATTTATCAGATTTAGGAAAACCAGTAGTTCAGAAAAAAAAAATTGCTACTTGTTCTGTTAGTATTCTTCAGTCCACTTTTTGTCTCCATGGCCACTGTTAGAGCTCTCCAGTATCTGAAATAAAGATGCCCATTTTGGGCTCTGATCTTTGAGGAATCCAGTGCTGTTGCTCCATGATACTCAGGTACTGACTCAAGGAGGTAGCTGGTTGGGGAGGAAGATGGTGACACCAGTTGGGGATAACAAATATCTGGGGCTTATACAAAGCAAGTTGCCCTGAAAAACACCACCACTGTTGCTGAAGTAGAGAGAGCTCCCACACAGCTATCAGGATATTGTACCTTTCAACATCTATTCCCCTTCATGGCTGCCTATGACACCTACTATACTGGATTTCATTTGCTTTAAAAGTTTGATGAGAGAGATAAAGGACAGGCTATATAAATAGTGTGATTTGCCAAATGCGTACACTTCTTTAGAAATGATCCTGGGTCTTCATCTCCTCTGAAAAACTCCTTTTAGGTTCCAATTACTGGCCTAGTGAGCTCTCTAGGAGCACTTGCCCACAGAAATGAAATCCCTAGAAAAAAATTTTATATATAGATGATGATTTGTTTCTTGGCTTTCATATATAAAAATAGGACTACTAGCTTGCCTTCTGGAGGAACTATGCCTTATAGTTTTTTTTTAAACAGCAGTAGTGCTGCTTTTTAGTGGTAGCAAATAAATGGAAACATAAGTAGATGTGTCTATCTACTGTCGCCCATACACTACCATCTACAATGGGGAATGGGAGAACAAATTGTAGTATGTGAATGTAATGGAATATTTCTGTGCTCTAAGAAATAGTAAAGATTATGAGGACAGAGGTGCATAAAAGGTGCTCTTATATGAAATAATGCAGAACGAAGTAAACAGAACTCAGACAACAATCTACCCAATGCTTATAACAATGTAAATGGAAAAACCAACAAGAAGAAAAGTGAACATTGTAAAATTCCAGAGAACAAGTATGGTCTTAAAGAAGAAATATAATACTCTTCCCAAAACTCCTTTGCAGAGGAGTGACCTCTATGTATATGGAATATTGTTTATATTGTTAGATTTTTTTAAAAGGTACTGGTTGGCTTTGTTAAAATTTTAAGAAGCTATTTGTGATATGGGATGATTATCTGGGAGTAGGAAAAAGAAGAGACACAGGATAAAATTAAGGTGGTACAAAATGATATCAAGATATGTTTATTTAAATTAAAGCATTAGTACTGACTTGATTGAACCATTTAGGCTTTTTCTAACTTGCTTATACTAGTCAGCATCAGTACACATTTGTCAGAGGTTTTAGTTGAAGGGAATGGTGTTTGGCCATGGAAGATGCCTTCATTTATTTATTAAATGTTTACTTAGTATAATGGACACAGTATTGCCAAAGATACCAGAATAAATAAGGAAGTAAGATCTCATTTATGGAGTTCTAAGGAACTTCAGGACTCATGTAGAGGTAAATATAGTACCAATTAGAATATGATGAATACATGGGGACAGCAAAGGCTTGTGGCTATCAGGAGCTACATGGAAAGAAATGGTCATTGAATAAACAAATGAACAAATACACAGATGAGAGAGATTGACCAAAGTCACTGAAGTTGTGGCATCTGTATTAAATCCTATCTCCAGATCAGTTTTAGAAAAGAATATGATAGTGTCAGATGGCCTAGAGAGCCATTAACTTGTCCTGCAATCCAGGAATGAGCAGTCAAGTATTCAATCAATCAGCAATCATTTAGTATATGAGCCAACTGTATATGAGCCAAAAGGAGAGTGTCAAAGCACACTCTCTATTTATATGGGAAAGATGGGGCTGGACCATTGTGGTAGATAAAGAAGTAGATGATCTTGTCATATTGGTTTCATAAAATATCTTAAAGTTATATAAAATGGTGTCTCTGAGAGACTTTGGTCAAGAATGACTAATTTAATTATGAACCAGAATGCCTAGATCAAATTAAGACTCTTGAATTCTCTTTCCTACAAGGTGTCAATCACTGTGTACAATTACCACTGAAAATAAATTCCATTCAGGTGCTCATTGTGTGGGTTAAGTATTTTTTTTAATTAATTAAAAAAATCTTTACCTTCTATTTTAGAATCAATTTTGAGTCAGAATCATAGCAAGGGCTAGGCAATAGGGCTTAAGTGACTTGCCCAGGGTCATGTAGCTGTGTTTTTAATGGACTTATGCCACCAAAATATTATTTATTAAACAAATTTTGGAGTAATTAGAAAAGCAATACATGAGGAGGAGGAGGAGAAGCCATGAGGCGAAATCCACCCCCATCAGACACCAACAAAGAAAGAGTGTTGAAACATGTGCTAAGTGAGATCTCTTTATTTTCAAAATTTTAGTGTCATTTGACTTGACACTTTTCTAAAAATAACCCACCTGGTATCTCCTTTTAAAGCCTCAGCTCTAGTTGACTCAGCCTTAGACTCGCTCCCCAAAATAATTTGTCCTTGGAATCACTATTGTTTAGCACTTGAAGCTTGGGGGTTGACTGTCCATTAAGCTTTTCCTTATTAGCACCTCACAGAGTCACATCTTTGCTCAGCTTACCAACGGGGCAGAGCCTTGGAAGGTTCCTTGTATGCAATTTAAAATGTATTTTCCATAATAGCTTCTTTTCTGCAACCCAGAGTTCATTCCCTGCCCCTAAGTACCGGCTCTTCTTAGTAGGGTGTAATTGACCCATTTATTGTTTCTTTTCAGTTTGTAGCCGACCCTTGTGCCAGCAACCCTTGTCTCCATGGCAACTGTAGCACCAGCGAGGATGGATACCTTTGTATTTGTGATGAAGGCTATAAAGGAATCAGCTGTGAACAAGCATCTCCCAGCCTCCCCGTCTCTAGTTGGACAGAGTCCCCAGCTCCAAGGCAACTCCAACCTGTCTCCTCCACCCAGGAGCCTGATGTGGTCCTCCCCCCCTCCCAAGCAACTGTGACACTTCCCACCTGGCAGCCAAAAGAGGGCCAGAAAGTTGTAAATATGAAATGGGATGAAATAGAGGTGAGAATGAATTAAAAAAATATGGGTTTTTCTGGGAGGGGGGGAGGAAAGAGGGGAGGGAAAGAAAATGAATCAGGTAACCATGGAAATATAATAAATAAAAAATAAATGAAAAAGTTTGGATTCCCCCTTATACTATAAGAGATCATGAATTCACCTGCCTGATCATTGATTCTTAACAGTAAAAAGACCCTTCTAAGAACACTTTGGAAGTGAATTACAAATTCCACTTGATTTCACTGGCTGGGGAACAGGAAATGGCTTTCATCTATGCAGTATATTTATATGCTCATACAGCATAGTGGCAATTTGTTTCTATACCTCATAAAGATAATACAAAGCTGGGTGGAATCAAGTTTGTTATATGCATGTACACACATATACATATATACATGTGTATGTATATCTATTCTCATGTATGTGTTAAGTATGTATATATGTACACAGATATACATATTTGTTGTTGTTTAGTCATTTTTTAGTCATGTCTGACTCTTCATGACACCATTTGGGGTTTTCTTGGCAAAAAAAGTCAATCAGGTTTGCAGTTTCCTTTTTCAGTGGAAACTGAGGCAAAGAAGGTTAAGTGACCTGTCCAAAGCCACACACATAGTAAATGTTTGACACTGGATTTGAACTCAGGTCTTCCTGATTCCAGGCCTGAAACTCTATCCACTGTGCTACCTATATCTACACATATACCTACCTACACACACACACACACACACACACACACACACATTTCTCTCTCTATTGCTTCCTTCCTTCCTTCCTTCCTTCTTCCTTCCTTCCTTCCTTCCTTCCTTCCTTCCTTCCTTCCTTCCTTCCTTCCTTCCTTCCTTCCTTCCTTCCTTCCTTCCTTCCTTCCTTCCTTCCTTCCTTCCTTCCTTCCTTCCTTCCTTCCTTCCTTCCTTCCTTCCTTCCTTCCTTCCTTCCTTCCTTCCTTCCTTCCTTCCTTCCTTCCTTCCTTCCTTCCTTCCTCCTTTCTCTCTTCTTTCCTTTCATCTCGATCTGTAATTTCAGCCATTTCCCAGTGTCATTCTCCACAGATGCAGATCAGTAACTTGTTTATAATTTATAGTCTTACAGAGTATCCTGGGGGCATGAGAAGGTTGAGAGACTTGCTCAGGATCCCCCAGCTAATGTGTCAGAGACAGAACTTGAACTTAGATCCCCCTGACTCCAAGGTCATATCTCTACATTTAGTATGACACATTACCTCTCTTATCATGTGTATTATCCAAGCCAACAATTTTGTAAGCAGAAAAAGGTAATGCAAAGGAAAAAAGGACCCAGGGACTATATAATTTTGCTAGAATGACTTACATATTAGACACTATTATTAAAAAGAACCATTTTCCATCTCTCAAGGGGAGAAAATCCATTTGTATTTTGGGCTAAACGGTAGTTTTAGAGGATCACGGTTGACTTCACAAATTTCTATTTGTTATTTTGGTAATAGTAACTACTATTTGTTGATATCCTTGGCTATGAGTTAAGCTCTGCCTTCCCAATGGCAAAAGAGTTATTAATAGAGCCTCAGATCTCAGCAAAATAACTGATTATTCAATAGCTTCTTTAACTTAGTTGTGTAATAGATATAGGAATTGGAGAAGAAATGCTGTCTACCATTATGTAAGCATTTTTTTTTCAACTGAATTGAAAGGATAAAGGTTTTCATCATATATTTTATTTATAGTGTTGAAGCCATCACGAGTATGTATTGTTAAAAATTTTGATATTTCAGTGAGAGGAGTCATAGATCTTTATTATGTCTGAGAAATGTACCTGACAATTTCCCCACTGGGTTTTTTTTTTGGAGGGTTCCATTTTATCACAAAAGTGATAATGCAATCTTTCTTCTGTTGCCTTTTTCTAGGCAGATATAAGGCATATAAAATACAGGTGTTAATCAGTTGACTCATTTTTTTCCAAATTGGTTATGAAGGCTACAGCCACCCTGAGCTCCAGTGCTTGTTTCTCCACCCTGCCCTTAAATATCATGAATTTAGGCTCTTTTCACTTAAGAAAAAAACCTGTTCCCAAGTTATGTTAGGCTACCTTGAATACATGCCAGATGCCATTCTCAGTTTATTGGGAAGCCTCTTTGAAAGTAAATCTACTATCTCTTGGCCCTTTAAGTCTGTGAATAGGTTGACAAGAAATTCAACTCTTTTTGTAGTGAAGGTAAAAATGGATTTGTCCCACCTTTGTATCCTATTGATATTTCTTAGTCAAGGGATTAGACATAAGGTAAAAGAATCAGTGAGTACATAAAAATATATTTGGACTTAATTTTAAATCTTTAAAACATGAGGATATTTTGGACCACATATACCTAATTTGGCTGATTGACCCTGGTCAAAATGGAGGCTGTCCTCCAGGGGAGATTGAAATCCCTGTATGGTGATAATATTCAGAGAATACTAAAGGGATTGTCTCATTAATAAGACTTGTAGTCTTTGGGATCAGATGTCAAGTATCAATGACTCCCATTCTGTAAGAAGATATTAATTGAAGAAGGGAGAGTGCTTTCAATAATTACCTTTTCCCCTTTCATGTGTGACGTAAGTGGGTGATAAGTTGGGAGTGGAGATACATTATGAGGATGCAAAAAATTCATCTGAGGTAATCCAGTGGTCATGACTGTGATATGACAATGAAATGCTTCCTTTTGAAGGAATGATTTTTCATTCTGAGATAATGTTCTGTTTGTTTTTCTCTTTTTCTCAGTCATTTCAGGTGTGTCCAACTCTTTATGACTCTTTTTAGGGTTTTCTTGGCAAAGATCCTGGAGGAATTTGCCATTTTCTCTTCTAGCTCATTTTACAGATGAGGAAACTGAGGCAAAGAAGGTTAAATGGTTAATCCAGGGTCACCCAGCTAGGATGATGAATCTTCTTGACTTTAGGTAGCACACTCTACCCATTATGCCATCTAACCACCCTCCACCCTTTTTTTTTGTGAGAGAGGGCATTTCCCTTTACCAAGAACAGATACTGATGATTTTCTTCTAGGAAATCTATCATTAGAAGATAAAACAAAAAGGAAAACAAAACATTTACAACTATATCTACATATACATGTACTGTTACAATTAGATTTTTAGGATTTTAGGGAAGAAACACAGAGGGAATACATATAAATATTTTGATTTTATTTTAACAGAGAGGGGAAAGGGAGAAAGACGGGAAAAGGAGATCAGTCTGCTTAACCCTTAGTTTAACCCCTATATAATAAGCCCATCTTCCTACTAGGATTTTATAATCCTAAAGGCCAGTCCAACATAAACTTGGAGATCTCACATATATAGAGTCCTTAACAGATAGATGCTGGTATCCAGATGAAGGAACTCAGAGGTTCAGAGAATGGCTGAAGTCTTCCTCAATCTTCCCTTTAGTCCATGTAAGAGTATTGGGGAAAACTCCTGCTCACTCTTGCTTGAAGGTCTGCTTGTCCAAGGTCCAATGGAGTCCACAAGAGAGATAAGATCTGCCACCGTCAGGTTTCCCTGTCAGCTCAAACTCCAGTTGGGGCAAACTCACTAACAGTTGGAATCTTCCCCTGACAGCTCTGAAGATTCTCTGTCTTGAAGACCCGCCAATCATGCATTGCAACCCTTCTGCTATAGTACACATATACATACACATATATACATACACACAACAAAACTGACACTAGACAGCCCTGGTGCCTACACACGTGTATATGACTGAAATAGAGAACTTTCAGAGATACAGCTCTTTGCCTTTCTTTCCTCCTTTTAAAAAAAATCAGTTGTGAGTTCTTGGTAGACTTTCTTCATCATAATTAGGAAACATTTTTCTCTTAATTAGCATGACACACTTTAAAGACTAAGCTCAACCTTTAAGTGCTTAACCCCATCCCAAAAGTGCTCAAGAAGGATTTGTTGGATGAATGAAAAATTGAACAATAAAAAGATCAGAATCTTCATTGCCTCCTTCATACTCGATCTATTCTATTACCTGGATTCATCAAAAACCCATTAGGGAATCTCTGGGTATTAGAAGGATTGATGGTTTCTTAGTTCTTAAGGGTTTATTCTTTCTCCCCTAAGCAAGAATGGAGAGGATGCTATTGGTAGTATTTCCTTCTGATAAGATTTATTTTCCTTATCGACTTATCGAGAATGACAAATAACCAGCCATTATTGCTTTCAGATAATCCCGGATATTGCCTGTGGGAATGCCAGTTCCAATAACTCTTCCGGAGGCCGGCTGGTATCCTTTGAAGTGCCACAAAACACTTCAGTAAAGTAAGGATATGGTTTTGTTGCTTGTCTGAGATGATTGACTTTGCAATGATGGGTCTCAGAGAAAAGCTGAGGTTGCCAAATTTTGAGATTGGGTCATTATATTTTCTGGGCAGTTTCTGAAATTTTCAATAAAAAAGGACCCAAAGAATTTTTAAGAGTGTATGGTAGGATTTTAGGTTAGTTTATGAGAGACCACTAAATAACATTTAATGGGACAAACTCTAAATGCTCTACCCAGGATGTAGCTACCCATGGAAGCAATTTAGTACTGAAAGACCTCCACAATTTCATGTGTAGGCACAACCTATGTCATCCAGGGAGCAGAGGAAAAAGTTTCATAGAAATGATGTAATTGCTGGTCTATACCTGTGAAATTGTTTGGCCACTTCGTGGTAAGGCTAAGAAAGCAGAAAACAGTAGTCCAGATCCAGAGGCAGGCATGAGAACTTCCCCAGTCATATTTGCCTTAAGATGTGGAGCCTTTAACAATTTTTGAGCTATTTAATATTCATGAAATATCCAAATTGAAAATTGAAACTGACTCAAAATTGATGAATAGAAATATCTAGGAAACCCCTATTTTCAAAGAGGGCACTACCACCCTTAATCACTCAAGTGTTAACATTGGAGTTACCCTCCAGCCTTCTCTCTCCCTCATCCTTCACATTTATTGTTGCTGTTTGTTAATAAAATGGTGCTTGAACTGAGTCTGGAAGTAACAGATTTTATGGGGCGGAGGTGAGAAAGGAGCATATCTAGGCATGGGATAGCCAATGCAAAGGCAAAAGATGGGAGATGGACTTTCAGACAGAACAGAAAACACTCATTATTGTGCAGAAATGTTGGAGAAAATGGAAAGATGGTCTGATAAAAATTGGGCTTAGAACATCTTACAGCATATGCCACAGGATGCCATTACCCGAATACAAAAGGTCATGCCATTAAAAAAATATGAGCAAACAAGCGGATCAATTACCTTTCACAACTGAGGGCAAGAACAGGTAGAGAAGCATTCTCGAAAGATAGCAATTTTGGTTATGTGAAATTGAAATGCTTTTATCCAGCAAAAACCTCAAATGTAAGAACGAAAGAAGCTGTCATTTGGGAATCTGCTCTATGTGTCTTCACTCACATCTGCAGCCATCCGCTGTGCTCTCATAAGCTCTTCTCCAGACTATTGAGGTAGCCTGCTTCCAGTCTTTGCCATGTCTGTTCCGCCTGCCATATTGCAGCAGACCCCAGAAGAGTTAGAGCAGTGGTTCTCCACCTTTCTAATGCTGTGACCCCGCAATACAGTTCCTCATGGTGCAGTGACCCCAAACCAAAAAATTATTTTGGTGGCTACTTCAAAACTGTAATTCTGCTACAGTTATGATTCGGAATGTAAATACCTGATATGCATTATGTATTCTCATTGCTACAAATTGAGAGGTTGAGAACCGCTGAGTTAGAGGCTTTGTCAGGGTCATACACCTAATAAATTCCAAAGATCCATAGGTTTGAGTGCTACTCCAAGGCAGAATTCCCTGGCTCTATACTGCCAGAATTTTTATAACTTTGGTGGCTAGATTGCTTTGACTACACTACTGGAAATGTTCCCTTTTGAAGCCCTTTGTGAACAAAGTTGTAACTTCTTGATTCTAAAGAGAATTGTTGCAAATTCTTCTTACCCTATCCATTTTTAAAGAACCCTCACCTTCTGACATACAATTGATACTAAATATTAGTTCCAAGGCAGAAGAACAGTAAAGGCTATGCAAATGGGGTTAAGTGATTTTCCAGCTAGGAAATGTCTGAAGCTAGATTTGAATCCTGGTCCTTCCAACTCCAGACTTAACTCTTTGTCTATTGAATCATCTAGCTGCCCCTCATCCTATCCATTTTACATATTATGGCACTTGGATACCTTTCATGCCCCAAGTAAGGGGTCTTCAATTTTTTTTTTTTGGCAATGAATACTTTTTCATTTTTTAAAAACTTTTACCTTCTGTCTTGGAGTCAATACTGTGTATTGGCTCCAAGGCAGAAGAGGGTTAAGGGCTAGGCAATGGAGGTCAAGTGATTTGCTCAGGGTCACACAGCTAGGAAGTGCCTGAGGCCAGATCTGAACCTAGGACTTCCGGTCTCTACACCTGGCTTTCTATCCACTGAGCTACCCAGCTGCACCCTACTTTTTCATTTTTGAAAAGCCCTGTGATTCCTGTGGGGTGGGGAATAGATGCTGGGGATCCTGCCAAAGGAAGCCCAGAAATGGAGCTGGAGAAAGAACTCTGATTGATTGTATTGCTTCCCTGACTGGAATCCAAGCTGACTGAGCATATGTGGCAGCAGCCATTGGCTAGGAAATCTGTTGCTAGAGAATGCCTGACTTACTGGTTTGAAACTTCTATGAAAAAAGTTTTCTCCCTAAAAATATATCTTAAAGCCTTTTCTTCTTCTGGCCTCCATGAGATAGGGAGTGAATAGGTACTCTTATTTGAATAACATTACCTGCCCTGTTCTTTTTGAATAGCCCGTAGTCTTCTGTTCTAATTGGCCTAGTTCTTTTTAGTTTTTTTTCCCCTAAAAAAATGCTTTTCTAGTCTGACTCTTCATATATTTTTATTGTTCTTCTATGAACCAACATGAAATTTTGGAGACCCTCTTAAATGATAGTAGTTTGAGCTGAACACTGTGCATATCTGACCAGGGCTTTGTTGTAATGCAGGTATTATTTCAAGGGTCTTATGTATTCTATTATTTAAAAACAGTCACCCTTCACTTAATGTTGTATAACTTTTGTATCATACATTTACTTTAAATAACTGTGATAGAGTGAAGAGTCCTCTGACTGCAGGCCCGTCACATTACCTCTGTGTGTCATACATAGTTCTTTGTGAAATACAGAGACCATGAACTGCGTGCTCCACTTTATTTAGTAGTATTTTTAAACTCAAATGTGATCAGTTCTAGAAAGTGCTTTGCAAACCCAAGAGGGGAATGTAAATGATAGCTAGTGTGACTATTTAAATTCTGGTCATTCTTTAAGTGGTGAATAATTATGGGAGAAACCTTTCTATGAAAGAACACTAGTTTATATTTCTTATTAAAATGGTTATCCAAAATTTTCAAAAACTAAGATGGTTAAGGCTGGGATCTCCTATTATGTATATAAGCAATCACTTTCTCCATTTTGAATCAGAATAGGTGATAGAATCTCAGTTTTTATATGTAGAAAGCCATGTTAAAATTAGTAAAATAGGTAACTGGATGGCTACCTATTTAAAATAATAGCTAGTATTTATACAACCCTTTAAAGGTTTCAAAGAGCTTTACAGATAGCATTTCATTTTATTCTGGCAACAACCCTGAGATATAGATACAATTATTATCCCTATTATTATAAATGAGGAAACTAAGGCAAACCACTGGGTCTCTCCTCATCATCTTTTTCTTCTTCTTTGGTAGTTTGATTGCCTGATGAGATGAGTTTTTTTTTTCCCCCAGAAGGTGTTTTGTGACTCACCTTTTCTTTTGCTTCCATTTTCAGGATTTGGAAGGATGCCACAGCATCCCTGATTTTGCTCTGGAAGGTCACTGCAACTGGGTTTAAGCAATGCTCCCTTATAGATGGCAGAAGTGTTACTCTCCTGCAAGCATTGGGTGGCCTCGTGCTCTCTGAGGAAATGCTTGTCTTGGGAAACAATTACTTTATCGGTGAGTTTATGTAAAGATGTTTCCCCCCAATACTAAGGGGCTCCTCTTTATAATTTTTCAGTGTTGATTTGGTTATTAGAGATCCTGGACATGAAGAACACCCATAATTGTTACTATTTCTCATATTTTAAGATAGAGATCATTAGAATAACATGCATTCCTAAGGTAACATTGCCAATGTATTTTGTGATGTTTATTTGAGAGATACTAAGGTGTGTGTGTGTGTGTGTGTGAGAGAGAGAGAGAGAGCGAGAGAGAGAGAGACAGACAGACAGACAGAGAAAGAGAGAGAGAGGAGAGAGATGGAGAGAGAGGAATGTTGATAAATATCAAGCAAACATAAATACAAATTTATTTTTCTATTAGGATTCTGACTGCTTAGCCATTCTTAGTGATATGTTATCATAAATGATACTAAATTACCTTCTAGCTGTTTGTAATAGGGCAAGGAGAAAGAATAACTCATCCCTTTCTCACTTTCCTCTAGCTAGAGTTCCATTAAGCCAGATTGACTGAATTGAGGGTGTTTCATGTTTATTAATAAGGACCTCCTTGATTCTAATTTGACTTATTTGAAAAAGATTGTGTGGATACCTCTATTGACTTTCATTCCAAACTCTGCAGAAAGTAGGATAATCTCCAAATCTTAAGAGAACAGAGCTGAGCTGCCAAAATCCTGGCATGTGACCCAATATGACCATGAATAGTAGATGGAGTTGAGAGACACGTTTCTGGGATCAGGACCTGGATTCAAATCTCACCTCCAGTACTTGTTACTTGCATGACTTTATGGGCTAGTCATCTCATTTCACCTAGCTTCAGTTTCCTTCCCTGTAAATGAAGAAGTTGGAATAGATGACCTCTCTTTCAGCTCTAGTTCTATGGACCTATGATCTGTTCCCTCTCACTTTCTTTCTCATAGTCAGCATATTAGAAGGCTCTTTCCTTTCTCCTTGGGGTGGGCAGGAGAACAGAGGTTTTTGCTTCTTCATCTTCCTGTCTTTTGAACTCTGGAGCCCCAACCAGTTCTCTTTCTCTTAGAAGGTGAGTGGATAAAATTAAGAAGGAATAAAAGGATTGCCTTGCCCTGGTGAGGGACCACTTATTATTTTGTAACCTAACAATTACATACTCCTTGTATCTATTCTCAGAGTAGGCAAATTCTTATCCCCTTGGGAGAGCAATTAGGGAGTGATAATCTTGATTTCAGCAAGGAAGTAAGTGGAGTCAGGAAGGGATCTCAGCAAGATGATCCAGGGGAAAGAGCAATAGAGAAAAAGAGGAAGTCCATACGAAGGTGAGATAGGTAGACATAGATAACTGCTGGATTGCAGCCCTTTTTGTGACAAGCTAACCAGCCTACATGGGGATGGGGGTGGAGTTCAGCAGACATGCAAGGAAAACTATTTTGAGTTTCCTTAGTGCTATCTTAGTCTAGTTTCACTAAAAATAAACAAAAAGGCACCCCCATATTTCTCCTCTCTTCCACTGTAAGTCAGAATATAGTTGTTTTCACCTTGTGTTTGAAGTAAATATTTCACCAAATAGATATAATTTGGTTATGAAGTCACATGTGAGACCCCTTGGAGTTCTTTGTTATAGAGAAGCAGAAGAGACATATTTGTTCAGAAGCCTCACTATTCAACTGCTAAGGAAACTAGAAATCAAGTTGTAAAAACAATTTCCTTTTATTGAAGAAAATTATAGTTGTAGATATTTGGAGGAAGAATTTGACTTTTTTTTTGAGATTGTAGAGTATAGCAATGCATTCTTTTCAGATAATAATAAAACACAATAATCACTATTGACATTTCTATAGTGATTTAAAATTTGCAAAGTTTTTTATGTTCATTATTTTATTTGAGCTCTAGAACAATACTATAAGATAGGCACTACA
The DNA here is from genome assembly GCF_027887165.1 of Monodelphis domestica. NCBI lineage: Eukaryota > Metazoa > Chordata > Mammalia > Didelphimorphia > Didelphidae > Monodelphis > Monodelphis domestica. Next base: position 58,621,820 of record NC_077234.1, read on the forward strand.
GGTGTCCTCATTTTACAGATGAGGAAACTGAAGTATATGGTTATATACTTAGTATCAGATTTCGAATCTGTCTCCCAAAATAATAATGTTGATGTCATATTCTTGTGCAAAGTTTAAAGCACACTTCCCTCACAACAACCCTATGAAATATTTTAGCCCTATTTAAAAAAGTATTCTTATTGTCATGTAAAACACACTTCCATATTAGCACTATTGTAAGAGCACACTCATACATAATCAAACTCCAAAACTCCAAAATAAGATCATAAATACACCGATGTGAAAGATGACTCCAACAACTTTCTCTGGACATGGATAGCATTCCCTGTCACAAGTCATTCAGGATTGTCCAGATCATTGCGTTGCTTAGAGTAGCCAAGTTCTCACAGATAATCATGATCCAGCATTGCTCTTATTGTGTACAATGTTCTCCTAGCTCTGCTTATTTCACTCAGCATCAGTTCCTGCAGATCTTTCCAGCTTTTTCTGAAATCATCTTGCTTATCATTTCTTATAGCACATTAGTATTCTATCACCAACACGTACCACATTTTGTTTAGCCATTCCGCAATTGATGGACATCCCCTCAATTTCCAGTTTTTTGCTACTATAAAAAGAGCAGCTAGGGGGCAGCTGGGTGGCTCAGTGGATTGAGAGCCAAGCCTAGGGATGGGAAGTCCTAGGTTCAAATCTGGCCTCAGACACTTCCCAGCTGTGTGACCCTGGGCAAGTCACTTGACCCCTATTGCCTAGCCCTTACCATTCTTCTGCCTTGGAGCCAATACGTAGTATTGATTCTAAGACGGAAGGTAAGGATTTAAAAAAAAAAAGGGCAGCTAGAAATATTTTTGTACAAGTGGATCCTTTCCCCTTTTTTATTATCTCTTTGGAATATAGACTTAGTAGTGGTATTACCAGATCAAAGGGGATGCCCAGTTTTATAACCCTTTGGGCATAGTTCCAAATTGCCCACCAGAATGGTTTGATCAATTCACAATTCCACCAGCAGTACTTTAGCGTCCAAATTTTGCCACATCCTCTTCAACATTTACCACTTTTATTTACTGCCATAATGGCCAATCTGACAGGTATGAGGTAGTACCTCAGTGTTGTTCTAATTTGCATTTCTCTAGTCAAGAGTGATTTAGAACTTTTTTTTCCATATGATTACTGATGACTTTGATTTCTTCATCTGAAAATTGCTTGTTTATGTCCTTTGACCATTTATCAATTGGGGAATGACTTATATTCTTATAAAATTTACTCAGTTCTCTATAAATTTGAAATACTAGTCCTTTATCAGAGAAATTTGTTATAAACATTTCTCCCAAGTTTATTGTTTCCATTCTAATCTTGGTTACATTAGTTTTGTTTGTATAAAAGTCTTTTAATTTAATACATTCAGAATTATTGATTTTATATCTTATAATACTCTCCATCTCTTGTTTGGTCATAAATTCTTCCCTTCTCGTGGGCAGCTGGGTAAGCTCAGTGGATTGAGAGCCAGGTCTAGAGATGGGAGGTCCTAGGTTCAAATCTGGTCTCAGACACTTCCAGGTGTGTGACCCTGGGCAAGTCACTTAACTCCTATTGCTTAGCCCATACCACTCTTCTGCCTTGGAACCAATGCATTGTATTGATTCCAAGATAGAAGGTAAGGGCTTAAAAAAATTCTTCCCTTCTCCAAAGATCTGTCAGGTAAATTTTCCTGTGTTCCCCTAATTTAGTTATGGTATCACTCTTTATACCTAAATCATATATCCATTTTGACCTAGGGTGCGAGATATATTGGTCTATCCCTAGCTTCTGCCATACTATTTTTCAGTTTTCTCAGCTAGCCCTATTTTAAGAATGAGAAAACTAAGGTCTTTGATGTCTTAGTGATGTTTGTATTTGAGAGACAACAGAGATACTGCTTTTCATTTTTTCACTAATTGCACTGTGGTTGTGGTTATAGTCCAGGGGGTCATAGGGAATATGAAAGGTAAAGAAGTCCCTATATTGGTCTGCTTCTACTCTTATTAAATTAAAAGTAGGTAGCAGTCTTCAGGGAAATGCTATCTGATGAAGTTCAAGTTTCATGAAGATTTTTTGTAGCAAAAATCATTCCCACAAAAGCTTATCTTTAATTGAAGTTTGTTTATATATATGATGTTTTGGGAAAAACGTCCATTTCCCCACTTCATTTACTAATACCTAAAATATGGAGGAAAAAATCTCTAAAATCACCCTCTAGTCTGTGGCGTACTGAAAATCATTTGTTGTGAAACCCTTTATTTCTTAACGGCTGTTCTTTGAAAGCTTGTGATTCCAATTCCTCTTTAATTTCCGGTGCAGAAACTTCCAGGTGTTTCAATGTAGTTTTATCATTGCGATCACAATTCTCTTTTTTTAAATTAAATGGAGGCAGAAGGCAGTGTTGTTACAAGTTACCTCCTGTGAAGGCATGGCCAACTTCCCAACAGTGACAAATTGGCTACACCCACACACTGGGAGCTAATCCACAGTTTCTAAAATCATCTTTCTTATTTTAAAAGAAACAAAATTAATTCTTTGTTATCAACATGGGCTCCTTGAACTCTATATAGTAATATGTATTTAAGATGCTTTATTACACTAAAAATCCTCCCCCCCACTTCCTTTGGACTCCATTTTACATTTCTGGAATTTCAAAACTGCACCAATTTAATTGTGTCCCAGAACACTGGAAATAGTTACTACAAAAGGACTCGACTCAGTGAAGTGGAGACTGAGGTGGTGATGACTTGAGTGCAAAAGAGAATAAAAGTCTAGACTCCTGTGTCTATCCTTTACTACTATGTAGTGCCCTTTGTTGGGAATCAATTTGGCTTTTTCATATGGTCATGAAAATGTCTTTATTAAATGTTTAGTTGTGAGGAAGGCTGCCTCTGATTGTAAATGGGGAAGAGAAAGAAAAGGAAAAGAGACAAGCATTTATATAGTATCTACTATGTGCCAGGCACTATACTAAGTTCTTTATGAATATTATCTCATTTGATCCTCAGAGTCACCCTGGTGGATTGTAACCATTTTACAGATGAGTAAAGCTGAAATAGGCAGAGGTTAAGTGACTTGCCCAGGGTGACACAGCTAAGGAGTATCTCAGGCAGGATTTGAGCGGAGATTGTCCTAACTCCAGACTAACTCCTAGCTCTATCCACAGGTTACCAGCTGCCTCTCAATGAATTGTGTAGGGTATAAGTATATATACACAGGGAAGGATATACACTGGTAATAATAATACTAACCCAAATTCCTGTACCTCTTTGAGTTGCTAATATTTTACAAATATCTGCCCATTTGAGTCTCATAGATCTGTATAATAGTTCCTGTTATTAACCCCTTTTTATAGCTCAAGAAACTGAGGCTTGAGGAGATTGTGACAAACTTTCCTTAAGGTCACGCCTTTAGTAACTATCTGAAGCAAAATTTGTGATTCCAATTACATATCTTCTTGACCCAAGTTATTCACACTCTACAGGGTGTCCTCAAAAGTCTTAGTGCAATACGTGAACCCTGTATACTTCACAGTCCTAAGACACATTGGCTCCATCATCCCTATTGTCAGGGCTTCCCTTGGATGCAGAGTAATTTGGATTCTCTGTTACATAAATATTTAGTACAGTTTTAGCCACTACTTGGGGTTCAGATTACCAAGAAAGATCATCAATGAATACCCCAAACTCATCTAAAGTTCAAATTTATTCAGCTTTTCAGAGATTTACACAATGCTGAACACCTCCTCCAAGCAGACACTCCAACCTCCTCCTTCTTTATTTCACTTAGCCTGAGCAGAGGGCACACACTCTCTCTGGGGCTCTCTGTCTCTCTCTGTGTCCCTCTCTTTCTCTTGGTATTTCTCTCTGTGGCTCTGTGACTGTTTATTTTTGTCTCTGTCTGTCTCTGTCTCTCTCTGGGGCTCTCTGTCTCCCTCTCTCTGTCTCTTGGTATCTCTGTGTCTCTATGACTCTCTGTTTATCTCTGTCTCTGTCTCTCTCTCTGGGGCTCTCTGTCTCTCTGTCTCCCTCTCTCTGTCTCTTGGTATCTTTGTGTCTCTATGACTCTCTGTTTATCTCTGTCTCTGTCTCTCTCTCTGGGGCTCTCTGTCTCTTTCTGTCTCCCTCTCTGTATCTCTCTGTGTTTCTCTCTCTGTTTCTCTCTGTCTCTGTCTGTCTCTGTCTCTCTGACTCTCTGTATCTCTCTGTCTCTGTCTGTCTCTCATAACTTTTAAAAATAAAAGTGTAGTTGGTAGTGAACCAGTGAACACCCCTCTTTCATAGGAACCTTAATATTAAGCTTTCTTGGAATAGGTGAAGACAAACAGTGCACACTGCTGACTTATCCCTTGTCTTTCTGACCTGGTTCAAATTAAGGAACCCTGGGTAGGGGGTCTCCCTATCCCTAAAAGGTGTGACAAGGAAATCTGAACCTTAATCTCATTTGAATAGTCAAAATCCTCTGTTTACCTAAGAGAGCCTTCTCTTTTCCCAATAGTGATGAGGGAAAACCATTGGGAGTTGGACATTTAGCTTTTAGAATAAAGAAGAGAATCTTGTCTCCTTGTAGGGAGAACTCGACCTGCATAGCTCCAGATCCTAAGGAGTCAGAGAATTAGAGCTAGAGAGTTATTGATTAGGGACCTTAGAAGTCATCTCAATCAATCTTCCCTTTTTTATAGATGTGGAAATGGATGCTCAGATAGGATTTGGCCAACATCACATAACTTAGCAAGAAATTGAGCTGAGATTAGAATCTGGCTCTTCTGACTGAATTCAGGACAATGATATAATGATATAACCTCTTTTCTCCTAATCTCTCTCCCTCCTGTTTTCTCTCTCTGTCTCTTTCTCTCTATTACTCTGTCTTTCCAGTATATGAATATATATGAAATTTGAATATTTTTCCATGGTTCCATCATTCATGTTCTTTCCCTCCCTTTTTTCCTACCCCCCCCAAAGCCAACAAGCAATTCCACTGGGTTATACATGTATTGTCACTCAACAGTATATGTATTTTTACCTAGTCGTATCAAACTCAGATAGGAATGGGGGCCACTAAATTGTACATGAGTTTTCTATGGACTTAGAAAACCACATATTAACATTATCTGTGTCTCATTATATTTTCATTCATTTGGATAATTTATTTTAATAAAATAATATTAAATATTGTTTATATTAATAAAATAATTTGTATTATTTATATTATTAATAATAATATAATAAAATTTTAAAATAAAAATTGTTATATTTTAATTTGATTCAGGCCCCCCTGGGGAGTGTTGCAGGCAGAGCAAGGCCAGAGGGCCAAGTTTCCAGAACTCTGCTCTTATTATTTTCTCAAAGTTTCTATTGTTCTCCATAGTTCTTTAATTATCTTTCAAGTCTTCCTGAAGATATCTGTTGTACTGTGAGACAAAACATTCAGAGCAATATGTTATTTGCTTTACATGATGGTTTTCAGTGATTCATTAAGTAAATTAACATTCATTTACAATGTGTTTACACATTGCTAAAAGCTTTCAGATAGGAGGCAGTCAGAGGAGCTGATTAACCACTGAGTGATTCATTGCCTTGGAGTATCTGCTTAGTAGCAATACTGTATGGCTGTGATGGAGGATAATATCAGATTTCTGCAAAAGCACAGTAACAAGACAGCTTTCCTAATCACCAACTGGCTCCTGGTGGCCTGCTGGGAAAGACTAATTGTGACAGATTAATTCAATACTCAAAAGTTGAACCAACTGTACTGAATATGCCTATGTCAAAACTCTTTGCTTGCTAATAGTGTACAGAATCAGTCCCCTGTGTCCTTATTCAAAACTGTCAATGTGGGGCAGCCAGGTCGCTCAATGGATAGAGCACCAGACCTAGAGTCACTATGAAGCTAGGTTCAAATATGGCCTCAGATACTTCCTAGCTGTATGACCCTGGGCAAGTCACTTAACCTCATTTTCCTAGCCTTTGCCCTTCTCTCTTAAAGTTCTTACAATGTCAGAAAGTACGAATTAAGAAAAACAAACCTTCAATGACTGCCCCTCTTCTAGAGGATATAGTCCAGACTCCTTTGTTTGAAATTCAAGGTTCACCATCTGCCCCAGTCCAAGAAAGCTCATGGGTGGGATTGGAGTGAAACCCACTGTGTTCTAATCTCTGCTACTGATTATATGTGACCTCGAGCAAATCATTTGCCCTTCTTGGCTTTAGTTTCTTTATCAGAAAAATCAGGGAGCTGGGCTAGATAATCTCTAAGGGCACCTTTAGTTCTGAGATTCTGTATTGTTAACTCCTCCTGGTTAAATTCTCCTCCTTGGCTTCCATGACACTATTCTCTCTTGGCCTTTATTGGAATGATCCTTATCACCCTCTTCTTGTTGAATAATCTATCTCATGTCCCTTAAGCAGGGAGGGGACTGTTACCCAAGGTTCTGTTCTGGACCCTCTTCTCTTCTTTATCATGCCATCTCGCTTGGTGAGATCTGCTGCTACCATTGGTTCAGTTTACAATTCGTATGTACAGGATGGCCATGTTCTCCCTATAAGAAGTCGCTGCCTCTTGAGCTTCAGTCTGAAATCACCAACTACTTGTTGGACATTTTGAACTGGAATGAGGTCATGAGAGCCTGAAATGGGACAGTGGTTAAATAAGTGGAGAAAAGGGAGACAAATATGAGAAGAGTTATAAGCTAGAATTGGGAAGACTTGCATTGAATGAGTGGAGTGAGTGGAAGGAAAAGTCTAGGATGTTGGAGAAGTTCAAAACCTGGTGATTGAAGGAATAAGAAACGAGGAATATGAGGAAAACCAGGGAACAACTTGTCTGAACTAATATGTAGTAAAGTAAATTGAACTTGAACATCACTATATGGAATGGTTAAAACAAAATGAATAGAATGAATAAGAAAAGAAAACAAATAAAAGGAATCTCTTGAGGGTAAAGAGGTTTTCTCCCCTCACATTTCTTAGTAATAATATCTATTAACATTTGTATAGTAGCACTTACTATGAACCAGATACCATTCTAAGTGCTCTATAAATATTCTCTCATTTGATCCTTATAACATCCCTGCGAGGTAGACACTATTATTATCCTTGTTTTGCAGATAAGGAAACTGAGGCAAACAGAGGTTAAGTGACTTGCCCAGAGGAGTACAACTAGTAAGTGTCAGAAGTTTGATTTGAACTCATATTTTCCTGACTCCGGAACTGGAGCCACCTTTGCAATTCTAGCACCTAACTGGTGCCTTGAACATGGTAGATGGTTAATGAGTTCTTACTGGAGGGCTGAATAACATGATCCACTTTGATAAACTTTCTAAGATGGATCTTTAGTTCCTGCTTTCTAACAGCCCCTACTCTTAATATATAGATATTCTAAGGTTTTTCCTGTTCTTAAAAATTTTTCCTGTGGTTCCCTGTAAGCCAACTTTCCATCTCTCCTCTCTTTTTTGGCCAACAAACTTGTAGAAAATACTATTTACATTTCCTATGTACTTCCTTAGTATCCAATTACTTCTCAACTCCTTATAATATGGCTTCCCCTTTTTCTCTTTTCTCCTAAGGTTTTCATAATGTTTTGCTTGGTTTGCCCTATGCTCAATGCCCTCTTGTAATACATCTGTTTGTGAACTTAGCTCTATCTTTCTCCCCTGCCAACCCATCTATGTTAGACCATAAGCTCTTTGAGTTCAGGGACCGCATTGTACCTATTTTGTGTATATTGTCAGATTCTATACCCTGTAGGTGTTTAATAATGAACAAAATCTTCATTATCCTTATGATGGCTCTATTAATTTCAGATCTTCTTTAATTTCCTCTGAAGATTAAGGTAGGAGCAATCGTTAGGAGGCAGATTTCAGATCATTATAAGGGAGAATGTTCTTATAATTAGAAGTGTCCAAGAATGAAATGAAGCTTCCATGAAGTTCACTGGTAGCATTTGAATAGATGCTCAGTGATCATCTGTTAGGTGAAATTGTAGAGAAAATCTGTGCCTTGGGTAGGAGGATGACTTTTAGGGCCCTTCCTACTATGATTCTAATGAAGTAGTGGTAAGAGAACTGAATTTGAAGTGAACAAAGTTAGGTTTGCATCCAAATTCTTTCTTTACACTTTGGTGTGGGTCACTTCTTTAGAGCTCAGTTTTTCAACTGGAGAATGAATAAGTTGCATCAAATGATCTCTCTGGATCCTTCCAGCTCTAAATGACCAAATCCCATTTGTTATGATAAAAAAGATATTCTATCATAAAGTTATATATAGTATAATAAAATTTATTTATAATTTTTCCTTGGGAAATAAGATATATCCTGTCATTGATAGGTACCAAATATGTATCCAATTTTCTTTTTACTGAGATGAAAAATATTCCCTTGGTGAAATGTACCTTTATGTTTTAGGATTTTATTTCTGTGTTGACTATATGCCATATGAATAAACATGACAGAAAGGGAAGATGACAAGTACTACTAGAGAGGATGTTGAAAAATTGGGACACTGATGCACTGTTGGTAAGGTGGTGAACTAGTCCACCATATGGAAGAAGAATTTGGAACTATATCCAAAGGTATATGAATCTCTGCATACCTCTTGACTCAGCAATACCACTATTAGGTATATATCCCAAAGAGATCAAGGAAAAAGTTACATTTGTATGAAAATATTTATAGTAGCTCGTTTTGTGGTGGCAAAGAAATGGAAACTGAGGGTATGCCCATCAATTGGAGAATGGCTGAACTAGTTGTGGTACATGATTGTGATGGATTATTATAGGAAATGATGAGCAGGATGGTTTCAGAAAAACTGGGGAAGACTTATATGAACTGAGGCAAAGTGAAGTAAGAAGAATGAGGAAAATATTGTATGCAGTAATAACAATATTGTAAGATTGACCAACTCTGAAAGACTTAGCTACCACCAGCAAGGCAGTGATCTAAGACAATTGCAAGGGACCCATAATGAAAAATGCTGTCCATTTCCAGAGAAAGAACTGATGCAGATTGAAGCAAACTTTTTTTTTACATTATTTTTTTTTTTGCAACATGGCTAACATAGAAATATGTTTTGCTTGATTTCCCATGTATAATCAATATCAAATTGATGGAAGGGAGAAAAGAATTTGCAACTCAAAAAATAAAAAAAGAATGTTAAGTATTTTATATATAATTGGAAAGTACTTAACAAAATACAAAATATTTTTTAAAAAGCACATGGTCAAGCATAGATCTCTTGAGCAGACCTCTTTCCAAGATGACTTGGAACCATTAATGATTCCTTTTCAGCTGGTTATTTAACTTCCTCTGAATAGGCAAAATCCTATTATATAGCCCACATCCCTCCACCTTTGCCACAAAACATCATTCGCTACAGGGTTTTTGGCAATTTCTTTGCTAAAATCAAGATAAACTGTATCTTCAGCATTCCCCACTTTCTATCACATTTTCAACACCTCAACCATCTAACACAATTCCCTGCACTTAGTTTCCTAAGAGATCTTTATCTCCCAGGATAACCTATTCCACCTTTGGATAATTCTCATTTCTGGAAAGCTTATTTTTGTTTCCCACAATGTATATGCCTGCTAATATGCTGTGGGGTTGCACAATGTCAATCAATGTTCTCTTTCTGAATTTCAGTTTCTCACTCCAATGATATTTCAAAGTTTTTCTTGCACCGTAGTGCATTGAAAAGTATTTATTAAGGAATATGATGGTGATAGGAGGTGGGAATGGTGGAACTTTGAGAACACTTAATTTTATCTCTGGAGAAATGCTATTACTGAGAGATGGAAATTTGTAAGGGAACCCTTTGGCAGAATGTTTGACATTTTTCTTTGTTCAAAGTTTGAGCTTCAACAAAGGAAATGCTAATTTCTTACTCTTTATGGTCACTGTTCAAACCCCAGTTGAATGTGAATTTCCAACCATTGCTTCCCAGAGGGGAGCCCAACTGTATGTTGGAGGGCACTAGAGAAAAGTTACTTGCATTCATTCAAATAAAAGGCAAGAACCAGGAAAGAAACAGAGGAGAGAAAGGACTAAAAAGAGGGTGAGGTCCTCAGAGTTCATTTCAGACCCTCTTATCCTTCCTTTGTTTCCAGTATGTATAGGGCTGAGGTATATAATAGTAGCTCACATTTTGGGAGCCCTTTAAGCTTTCCAAAGCACTTTGCTCACAATCCTGTGGGGTAGACAGTGAAAGTTCTAGTTTAGTCAAGGAAGTTCAAGCTTAGAAAGTGAGATGCTATGCTAGTAAGTGTTAGCACCAGGATTAGAATTTAGGACGCCTGATTGTGAAGCTCATGTTCTTTCTCCTGTTTTATCCTTTCTTACCAAAGTACATAACTTGGTTGAATATCAGTTGAAACTATGCGTCCAATTCATCATCAAGACTAGATCCTGAATCACGTCTCAGCCGAGTTCAGATTGGTGACCTTGAACTTGTCTTTTCCTTCTGTCTTCCAAAATTACCATCAAATAGTCCTTAGACTATTTTATTAAGTCCATGTGCAGAAGGATCACATGCCATAGAATGTGAGAGCTGAAAGGGATTTTAGTGACTAATCCTTTTATTTGATAGATGAGGAACCAGACCCTTTCAAAGGCAGTGATTTCTCCAAAGTCATAAAAAAACTGGTTGGTTATAGAGCTTAGACACTGATGTCCAGTTGTTGTGATGCTGAAAAACGAACAGGTAAAGCAGTGATCAAATGTTTATTATGCACTAAGCAGTGGGAAAACAAAGAGGAAAAAGGACAGTTCCTGCCCTCAAGCATTCATTTTATTTTTTAGTGAGGAACACAACACATGTGAGGGCTCCAATGCATGAAATCCAGTAGACACCTGCGTCTCCCCTACTTCTTTGTCATAGTATGTTACATAGTGATAAAGCTGCCAACCGAGAAGGTAACTGATGCTGTATAGTTTCTATGTGCATATGTCAAAAGGAAACTCCTTAGAAATTGGAAGCACCGGATAAATGTTCTGTGGCAAAACAGGAGGAGCAGCAGCACAGCAAATTGTGCCTAAACAGTAAAGCATTCGTGTGGGGTTTCTAGTCACTTTCCAACTTTGTTTTGCCATTTTAACTTTAGAAGAAAAAGGTCTCGGGTAATTTTCTTACAATTATGGTATTCTATCACTAGGTGGCAATAGATACCCAAGTGTAGTGTACTCATTTGCCAAGGAGCATATGCTTTATGTGAATTTTAGAGGATAGTTAGGGATGTTCCCAATTACCAAGATCTCTTTCTTAAAATAACTAAATTTGGCAGAGCAAATTATTCTAAGAGAGCAATGTTTTCCCCCCAAAGAAGTAATTATCATTTGTCTTTATCAGTTTATGCCACCCCAACTTTTATGATCAGACTTGGACTTTCTTAAAAAAATTCTTTTTAATTAAAAATAAACCCTTGCCTTCTGCCTTAAAATTGATACTAATGATTGATTCGAAGACAGAAGATAAGTAAGGGGTAGGCAATTGGGGATAAGTGACTTGTCTAGGGTCACAGAGTTGGAAGTGTCTGAGGCTAGATTTGAACCCAGATCCTCCTGACCTTAGGCCTGGCGTACTATCACTGTGCTATCTTATTGAGCCAGATTAGAATTTCTTTATAATTTGCCCTGTTTCCTTTGGATATGTGCACAGGTATTGGCTTTAATTTATGCTGTTGCCCTTTGTAGCTTTCTATTCTGTTGAGTATGGTCATTATAATTTAAAAAATCAGAAGTTTGACAATATCCTACCTAAACCTGTTATAAACTAATTTTCAATGGATTTTGATATTCTCTATAAGTCCATGCCTCTCCTCTTTCCATAAATGTTGTGATGGAAGCCAAAAATCCTTTGTGATATTGCTCTCCAATTAGAAGGAGATGCTCTACTTTATCCTTAAACAATACGAACATCCTTTTTCCTTTAGTTTTCAACAGAGAATATACTACTGTGTGTAATTTAATATATGCATACATAAAATGATTTCTCTTAGTAACTCCTTAGTAATCTCTGTTTTCTATTAACTGCCTCAGCAAGAGAATTCTGTAGAACCTACCCTCCCAGAGTCACTATTCTTTAAAAAATAACATTACAAATTTCAAATGAGGCTTATTACTATCCTTATATCTCAAGAGTAAACTTTTATTTTGTATTTAACAAGCATTTTTTTCCATTCTCTTCCCAAACCCCAGTGAAGATCAAAAAACAAAAAATAAAACCCTTGTAACAAATGGGCATAGTCAAGCAAGACAAGTTTTAATATTAGCTCTATAAATAGCATATAATATTTGCATTTTGAATCCATCATCTCCCCATCAGAAGACTGAGAACAGGCTTCATCCTTGGTCCTCTGGTCATGATTGGTCTTTAAATCAATCAGAATTTTCAAACCCAAGTCTTTCAAAATTGTTTTCAGTGTTATTGTATAAATTGTTCCCCTGGTTCTGCTTATTTCACATTGCATTGTTTTAGGTGAACCTTCCCAGTTTTCTTTGAAATTTCCCATTTTTTCTTTTTTATGGCAAAAAAACCCTATTTCTTTACATTCAGATACCATTCTTTGTTTAGCTATTCCAAAAAAGATGGGTACCTTTCCAGTTCTTTGTCACTACAAACAGAGCCTTTTCTTTCTTTGATCTCTCTGGGTCCAGTGTCTAATAGTGGTAAAAACATATAGAGACTATTGGGGGCATTGCCTTTCAGAATGTTTGGACTATTTCACAATTCCACTGCCATTGCATTAATGAGCAATGTAAGACTCAAGATTGAAGCAAATAAAGTAGATGATGGTCTAGAATGGAGAGTAAGAAGGTGGAGAAATAATTGAGAGAGCTGACAATCAGGTTTCAAATCAATGATGACCTTTTCCCCAAGGTTATATGGAAAATGTTCACTTTCAAGAAGAATGACCATTCTTGCAATCAATTCACAAATTACTCTGTGGAATTCTTTCACCTCCTTACCAGAGAACTCCAAGGACATTTGTTTGACTCACTTGTCATGGAGTCACATACTCAGACATTCAATGAGTACAGAAACAGGGATGCAGAAAAAGTTAGATGTCTGAAAACTTCTCTAGTTTTTAAGAGCTTAAGACATTCACTTCCTATAACTTGACAAAATGAACACAGAAACTACAATGTGCCAGCAACAACCATTGTTTTTCTTTTTCTTTTCCTTTCAAGACCTTGGGGATAAAAAATGGAGGAGGAGGGAGGAGCAAAGGATGGGACAGAAATAGGGCATGTCACCTGGAGAAAATTGCTGAGTGTTTGATGAGGAAGATAAATAATTAGAACTGTATTTCAATAGGACTCTCTCCATTTCTCTCCACTAACTATCTGTCTGACATTTGGGTTCTGAATGCCATGATATTTTTAGTATTCACATGCATCCTTAACAAGCAATGTTCACTTGCCTGTCCTGATTCTTCACTATAATTGTGGGTCTGACCTACAAAAGACTGATGGCTTGGGAAGCGGTTGCCAAGTCTCCTTAAACCACTACTGGAGTAGGTACATCATTTTGATATAATCCCAAGTAACATATGAAACCCCAAGCACTCTTGTAGTTGAAGGAGCTCGGACTTTGGATTTAGAGGACCTGAGTTCTAATCCTGTTTGTGTTTCTCACTTTCTGTGTGATCTCAAATGAGTTGCTTTCATTTTCTTCCTCTTTTAAATTCAGGGGATTGGATTAGATGATTTCTAAGGTCTCAAATAATTCTAAATCCTAAAAAAATTTTTGGATACTCCTGCAATTCTATAAATGTTACAATAGGCACATGTAATCATGCTTCTTCTCCTGGCTCTCTTATCTTCTTCTTCTTCTTCTTCTTCTTCTTCTTCTTCTTCTTCTTCTTCTTCTTCTTCTTCTTCTTCTTCTTCTTCTTCTTCTTCTTCTTCTTCTTCTTCTTCTTCTTCTTCTTCTTCTTCTTCTTCTTCTTCTTTTTGCAAGCTCCTCCTTATCCTCTTGATCCTTATAAATGGATTTTCCCCAAGTTCCTTTTTTTGAGCCCTCTTTATTTCTCACTGCTCTCACTTTTTGGGATTTCATTCGTGTTCAGTAACCACCTTTATGCAGAGTATTTCTACATCTAAATCTTCAGTGCCAACTGGTCCTCCGAATTCCTGTCCCATATTTCCAGGTGTGTACTGGCTATTTCTCCTTAGATTCCATGCTAGAAACCCAAAATCAACATGTCCAAAACTGAACTCATCATCTTCTCTTCAAAACTTCCCTTTCTCAACTTCTTTGTTTCTATTGCTTCCCCCCCCCCCCCCCCCATCATTTGCAATCCCAGGAAAGCAGTGTTTTAGAGTGTAAAGAATAATGGACAGGAGGCAGAAGAGCTGGACTCAGGTCTTTGCTTCTCCTTAAGTCATGGTATAACTTTGAGTAAGTCACTTCAATTCTCTTTGATTGAGTTTCCCATCTGAAGAATGAGAGATGTAAACCACAAAGTCATCTGCCATCTCTCAAACGCCTTAACATTCTGATTCTTCCTTCAGTTATCTAAGCTGTGTCTGTGGAGAAAACGTAACAAGAGTCACTGGAAATTCCTTCAAATAAATGGAAATGAGCTCTTTTCATTAATTCCTGGTTGTAGAATTTTGTTTAGAGATTGCTGCTTTAGGCAGCTTTAGGCTGACCATTTTCTGTAAAGGTATATCATATGGCTTAGTTTCATAGAGCTCCATTTATTGCTTATTGGAGGCATAGAAAACTGTTCCCTCCCTCCCTCCCTCCCTCCCTCCCTCCCTCCCTCCCTCCCTCCCTTCCTTCCTTCCTTCCTTCCTTCCTTCCTTCCTTCCTTCCTTCCTTCCTTCCTTCCTTCCTTCCTTCCTTCCTTCCTTCCTTCCTTCCTTCCTTCCTTCCTTCCTTCCTTCCTTCCTTCCTTCCTTCCTTCCTTCCTTCCTTCCTTCCTTCCTTCCTTCCAATACTATGTATTGGTTCCAAGGCAGAAGAATTATAAGGGCTAGGCAATGGGGGTTAAAGGACTTGCCCAGGGTCACACAGCTAGGAAGTGTCTGAGGCCAGATTTGAACCCAGGAACTCCCATCTCGAGGCCTGGCTCTCCATGCACTGAGCCACCCAGCTGCAACCCAACCTACCTAGTATTTCTGCCTTCAGTCTATCCCTTCTTTAATCTTTCTTTCACATTACTCTCCAAGAAATCTGCCCAACTCATTGCTATGATCATGCAACACACCTACTAAAGCAGTTTCAGTAACTCTTCATTGCCGACTGAAAAAAAGGCCATGTTTTTGACAGAGATTCATGATTCTCTACAATGCCTCCAATTCTCTTTAATACCTTTACTGTCACTACGTCCTTTCATATAGCCTCTATTTTATTCAACAAATCTTTATTAAACTCCTAGTATCTATAAGACATTGTGCTGAGTCCTGGGAGTATAAAGACAAAAATGAGAGTCTTTGCTCTTATATTCTTATAATCCAAAAAAATGTTTTTCACTGTCATTCTACTATGGGAAGAATGAAACATTTACAAGATCCTTTTTAGGTGCACAAAATGCTTTTCATATATCATTTCATTTGAACCTCTACATTACAAGCCATTGAGATCAAGACTTTTAGTTTATTATTTCCATTTGACATATGAGGAAATTGAGTCTTAGGAAGGTTAGGTGATTTTTTTCATGGTCCCAGCTGTTACATGTATGAAGTTGGATTTGAACCCAGGTCTCTCCTGTCTTGAAATCCAGCATCCCTTTTTACTACTTTGTATTACCTCTTGACTTCATTCCAAGCAGGATAGAATGAGTCTGTCTTTTGCTCTTTTAAGTTCTATGTATTTCCTCTGCTTCATCCCCCACTCCAACAATGGAACCCTCTTTCTCATTGACCATCTAAATGTTCCTAATTTGCTGTCCCTAACTCCATCTGTTGAAATTCGTTCCTTAAAGGTTCAACTTGAATAAATGCTACTTTCTTGGTGAATTCTTTACTCCTTCTCCCTCTAAATTCTCAGGTTTCACCTAATACTTTGCCCAACTCTTTCCTTCACATTCATCTCACTTACCTTTTTATCACTGTTATTTACATGTTTCTCCACCTTCCCCTCTCTTTATTAGATTGGAAACTATTTTAAAGCAGGGTAGTATAATCTATATCTTTGTAATTCCTAGGAGGGTCCATAAGGTAGATGCTTGATGTATTTATATTTTCTTTTGTTTAATCACATGAAAGGATTTTAAATAGGGTAGTCAAAAGTAACCTTGCCCAAGTGATGGTTGAGAAAGATGAAAGAAATTATATGTGGGATTAATTGGAGCAAGAAGGATGATTAAAAGATTATTGCAATAGCCTGTGAAGAGAGGACCCCAAGTAGGATGCTGGAAGTGTGGAAGGGAAAGAAGAAAAGGAGAAATGAAATGTAGGAGAGAATGAGAGGGAGGAGTCAAGTGTGATTGCTAGGTTTTGACCCCAGGTGACTCTGATGGAGTCATTAACAGAAATATAGAAGATCAGAGAGGAAGTTGGTATTAGACACATCTTGTCACAGCTCATTTGTGAAGTTTATCTAATATTAACATCAATTGGATAGTGTTGGCATTAATTGGAATTGGCAGTCTCGAAAACTGGTAAATTCCTTTAGTTGAGTTTCTTTTCTTAATGTTGAAAATGGTTAAAATTCTCATTTGTAAATTAAACAACTCTAGTTTTCTCATACTTCCTTTCCAGTACTTTTCTTGCAGACCACTTCATACATTCTTTATTCAGGCAACATTTATTGCATACCTACTACATGCAATATACTATCGTAGATGCTGAGTAGATGAAGACAAAAATCACAAGCTTACATGCCATTGGGGATGAACAACAAATACGCAGATAAGCAAACAGAATAGAAGATTGGCTAGGAGATGCCCAGTAGCAGCAAGGGGTGTGGTGGTGGTGGTGGTGGTGGTGGTGGAGGCGGATCAGGAAAGGTCTTGGGAAGGGGTTGACTCTTGAGCCAAGATGAAAATCAAGGAATTTGGAGAGTTGCAGGGGCATATGTGATACAGTATGTCTAAGACAAATGGCAAAATGCATGGAATACTAAATTTGGAATCAGAAGGACTTGAGTTTAAATCCCACTTTAGAGATTTGTTTACCAAGTACATGATCCTGGGCAAGGCATGTAACCTCTTAACTGCCTCAGTTTCCTCATCTTTAAAATGAGAATAGCAATAGCACCTACCTTGAAGGCAACATCAAAATTGTTCAAGAATTCATTGATAAACACTTCTTCCAATGAGAACTATAAACATCCAGAAACATTGAAAGAAAACCAGAGCAAAGACCCATGGTATAGAAAAACCAATGCCCCAAACCCTGAATGATAGTTTCTGCAACCCTCCCCCAACAGATTTTAGTTACAATGGAGCACCAATATTATGGAATTCCATAAAGAGCAAGAACAACAAAAAATAGAAAGCAGCACCAGAAGAACCACCTCAGATAAAATAAGGAACTGATCAGAAGACTAGGAGTATAGCAGGAATTTGCAGACTCATCCTTAATACCTTGTTACTTGACATGCTCATTTTAAGTAAGTAGAGGCTGTAAAACTGAGCCAGAGATTCTCTTATCACTAACCAGTGAGAAAATGTGATATCTCAGCTAAATCCTGCATGTTCCCTCTGGTTATGTAACCTACTATCTTAAGGGAATGGCATTAATAAAGAATTAGAAATAGAAATAGAGAAATTTTCTTATGACAGAGGGTTGAACATCCAAAGAGGTCATAAGTAGAAATCACTTTGTTAATTTGAAAGTACTATATAAATGCCGGATATTAATATTAGTGGATTCTGAGAAGCTAGAATAGCTAGAATAAAGTTATAGATTCAAGAAATGTAGTATCATATATAGGGAATGCAAATAGACCAGTTGGAATAGAAAGTGGATGAAGGGTCAGCTAGTTGGCTAAGTGGATTAAGAGCAACTCCTATACATGGGAGTTCCTGGGTTCAAATCTGACCTCAGACACTTCCCAGCTGTGTGACCCTGGGCAAGTCACTTAACCCCCATTGCCTAGCCCTAACCATGTTTCTGCCTTAGCACCAATATACAGTATTGATTCCAAGGTGGAAATTAGGGGTTTAAAAAAACAGAAAGTGAATGAAGAAGACTAATTTGCAATAAGCTTAGAAAAGTAGGCTGAAGTCAGTTTGTGAAGGGCTTTCTATGCCAAATGAGAGTTGTCTTTGAGTCAGTAGGGAGCCACTGGTGGTTCCTGAGCATGAGAGTAACACAGCTCAATTTATGCTTCAGGGATATTACTTTAAAAATGGTGTGAAGGATAGATTGGAGGAAGGAAGAGACTTGTTAGGGAAATCAGAGAGGAAACCGTTGCAATAGTTCAAGTGCAGGGACAGTTCGGTGGCTCAGTGGATTGAGAGCCAGGCTTAGAGACAGGAGGTCTTGGGTTCAAATATGGCCTTGGACTCTTCCTAACCATATGTCCCTGGGCAAGTTATTTAACTCCAATTGCCTAGTCCTTACTGCTCTTCTGTCTTGTAACCAATACTTAATATTGATTCTAATGCAGAAGGTGTGAGGGTTTAGAACAGTTGTTTAGGTGAGAGATAATAGTCTCCATTGGGTTGGGGGCTGTTGAAATGGAGAGAAGGGAATGATTGTGAGAGACAGAAATGACAAAAACTTGCCTAATTGGACATGAGGGTAGTCATAAGGGAGGGAGGGGAAGAGACAGAGAAAGAGAAACAAAGAGTGACAGAGAGAGAGAGACAGAGACACACAGAGAGAGACAGAGAGGCAGAGATAGACAGAGACAATGGCAGAGAGACACAGAGAGATAAAGACCAAGAGAGACAGAGGGAGGGCAGAAAGGAGGGAGGGACGAATTGAGGTCAGCTCTAAGATAGTGAACCTTCATAAATATCAGCCATCTGGATAAAAATCATTTTTGATCTTTGGCTAAAAATAGGATCTCAGAAGTATTGAACCTAGGCACTGTTTTGAAGATGGCTAATCTAATTTTGGCCCCCGTACCTCCCATTTAGCTCCTTTGATGTGCTCGGAAACCTCTCTCCACAGACTCCCATAATTACAACAGATGTGACAGTTGAAAGAAGTGCTCGCTCCTCTAGCTTCCTTCAATAGACATTAGTCAGGACACTCAGAGCACCAATATGCAAATACAAAATTCCACTTTCAGTAGCTGTATGTAAAAAAGTGGTCTGAGTGGCACAACATGGTAAATAATTAAGCCAATTATTATTAGGATTTTGAATGAGTCCTACACTTCCTTCTGGAAGCATCTTAGCTGCTTGGGCTCATGTTTTTTCCTGAAGGTTTCAAGAGAAGTAATTAGGGATTCCATTTTAAAAGTAGGCAACTGTGAAACTTCCTTCCATTCTAGTTCCTTAGGCTGTAGGTTGTAATTGACACGGAGAATTGAGAGATGGGGATAATGCCAGGAGAGAAATTTTATAGACAGAGAAAGAGAATTGATGAATTACTGAGAATTTGAATGGAATGCTTCTCCCTCATCCACCGCACCCTCCCAGGAAGGAGCAAGTAGAGAAAAACTCAAAACTGAGATTTGCCATGAATCGCACAATAGAGACGACCCAGGGAAAAATCAAGCTGACCTTAATTTTGAAAGACTAAATGAGAAGCTGTGATAAAGACATTTTCTCCCACATTTAATGCCACTAGGGTAAAAAATGTTTGTATCAAGTAGGTTTTAGTTTTGTTCATTTCTTCCATCATTGACCATTTATTTAGACTTGTTATAGACCAGGAAGTGTGCAAAATAGTAGAGATAAAAAACAGAAATGAAACAGTCCGTGCCTTTGAGTCATTTAATCTGAGCAAATCATTTAACCTCAGGTTACCTCAGAGCCCTCATCTGTAAAATGGGTATTATAATAATAACACTTTCTTCCCAGGGTTATTGTGAGAATAAAATGAAATATTGGTAAAGGGCTTTTTATACAATAAAGCACTCTATAAGGGGTTATTATTGTTATCATCATTTTATGCTTTAAATAGTATACTTTCTACTGAGGAGTTACCATGTACATATATGGGTATATACAAGATAACGTGCAAAGTGGATACAAGATAGCCTTGTATTGCAGAGAACTACTCTAGGTAAAGAAAGGCATCATTACAATGTGTAATAAAAAGGGATCAAATACCTTCCTCCACCTCCCAATAATCAAAGCACTGAATCCCTCGATACCTTGATATTTCCGTCAGTCTGTGATCTCATAAATACGTACATTCCCTCCATTGATAGGGATCTTAACTCATCTACACCTTTCCATCCTGTGCAATTTTTCCCCCTGCATCTTCCCATAAATCTGTTAAGTTTGGTTCACCTAACAGTCTAGGGAATCTTCCTCTCGATTCAGCCTTACAGACAAAGACCTGAACATCAAATAGGGTCCACTACTTGTGTTTGTGTAAAATAGTTATTTTTGTATTTAAAAATGTAAAAATCATTTGACATCTGGGATAGAGTGGTATATTAATCACTAAATATTTATCAAGCACCTTTTAAGTGCTGGATACTCTGCTAGGTTAGGTACTTGGGAACAATATATTGTCTGTCCCTGCTCTTACGGAGTTTATATTCTATTCCTCATATTTGCTATGTGACTAGTTCAAAATTTTCCTCTGGTTAAGCCATTTTCTGATGATACTCTTACAGTTAATCTTGAGAAACTTCTCACTTTCATCTTGCTGATATCTACCATGTGTCATTAACAAATTAAAAAAAAAACCCTTCTTATAATTTTTTATACTATTAGCTGGAAACATTAACAACAGTTTCAAATATCAGATCAGAAAAACCATGGAAATGAATAGAAATATTTGGTGAGATAAGAATTATATTCTGTCTCTTGCCCCCTGCCTCCCCCCATAGAAGAGGATCAAATAGATAGTATTCAGTAACATATTTGGAAGAAAAACCTTCTGAATCATAGATACCCAGGGGAGCCAGTGGACAGGATTTTAGTTCTGAATTTACAACAGAAGTGGCCAGTATTATTTTAAGTAGTGAGCTTTATGGCACAAGGGGCAGGAAGAAGCACTGGTTTTCAATAGAATCCTTTTGAAATTTAGCATATTCAGAAACTAAGGGAGATCAATACAACAGTTCATATAATTCACCTGTGTGGACAATCCCATTCAAACTTGCCTTAACAAATTGTAATAAAAAGGACGTTATCCCAGATTTAAGCTATTCTTTGAGTCCTGACTCCTAAAACTTTAGTTTGGAAGCCCCTATTGGTGTGTTTTACTTTTCATAGTCAGCCAGTAGAAACAATTAGCTTAAAGCAAAGGCATCAAGAACAATAGTTATAAATAATTCCTCTATAAGTCTGACGTATATTGTTCCATAAAAAATACATACTTTCAGTGCTAAGGATGGGCACACACATAGAATAAAGAAGGCCAACTACTGGGGACACAGATAACCAAAGTGTTTCATATTTCCAACATTAAAGGGTATCCTCTATCTTTTCTCATAGTTTCTTCACAGTATTTCCTCTGGCTAAAATGTCTCTCCTGGACAGTGCTATTTTCCAGTCCTCTTTCTCTTTCTAGCTTAACTCCTCGTAGTCAGGGCTAATGCTCTTGACTCACACTTTTCCTCCTTTTTTCCAGGCCTTGATTCATTGGTCCTTTCCCCTGCTGAGTGCAATGTCTCCTGGACAGATTGTTCTTCTAGATACCATTGATCACGTGGTAGAGTATGGGAAAGAGAAATCTCTTGTCCCTTTCAGAGGCAAGGAATATTCCCTCTCAAAGACTGGGTTAATTCATATTTGCTATCTTCAAAATTCACAAAGCATATACATCTTAGATATACCTCTTATCTTGACTAATTTCCTAGAGAGTGTAGTTTGGTTTTTAATGGGTCCCTAAGCTGAACCCTCAATGAGCCAATAATAATAATAATAATAGTAATGATTATGATGATAATAATAATAACAAGCATTTATATAGGGACTTAAGGTTTACAAAGACAGAGAAAAATTCAAATCTTGTCTTGAACACTTACTGGCTGTTATACCCTTGCATATTCATCCACTATAGATTTCAGTTACTTCATTGGTAAAATGGGGACAATACTAGTGTCTAACCTACAGGGTTATTTTGAAGATCAAATTGCAAGACTTTGCAAATGTTAGCTATTGTTATCATTTAATTTATGGTGTTGTTATTTGGTTACAAGCCTAATCCTTTTCTGCTTTTAGATTGTAAGCTCTTTGAGGGAAAGGAATGAACTCAGATTTTGTCTTTTTATTTCCAGCATATGATGCAGTAACCTGCTTGTTTGTTGTTTGTTGAACTGGATTAAATTCCTTATGGTTGAGCATTCCCCAATCTATGGAGCAGGGTTAGGAAATAAAACCTGATTGAGAGGGATGGCACATGAAATCAATAACAACTTAATGTCAATTTAGTACACATCATTTACTTGCCTTTTGACCAAAGAGAAGAACTCAGTGCACATGAGAATCTTGATGGGAGGGAGAAGAAAAGGGTCCAGAAAGGGAAGACAGAGAGTAAGGAAGACACATTTTGAATCTCTAAGTTTTGCTCAAGGTCTGTCCTGATTGGTCAATTTATCAGATAGAAGCAAAACAGTTTACTAGGACTTATCTTTCTTGGGCAAATTAACTAACTAAAGTAATTAGAACTGAAGTTGACCATTACCTGAAATAATTTTTTTCTTTTATGGGTTCCTATTGGCCATTAAAAAAAACTTATCTAATATTATTGTCTTAAGATGAGGTAGATATATGCATCAAAAAATAAGCTTGTCAGGAACCATCCAAAAGGACTAAGAATATTCTGGAGTCAGAATTCTTTCAAATAGACTGTGTATATTCCTATAACCTGGAAGGAATATGACATAGTGGGGTTGACCACAATCCTTTAACATTGGACATTGATTGAACATTAGAAGGGTTCACGGTTACTGAAATCAGATTATTTACTGTGACCAATCTTGGCCCAAGAGTATTAACAATTAACACTTATTCTCTTAGTAGGAGATGGAACACAGGTGAAGGGGGGGATGTTGCTTTCACTGTCACATATGGTTTCTTTGTTGGTTGGCTTTTGCTGACCTTTTTCTGCAGCAAGGGAAGATTCAATGAGTCAAGTATATAAGGAATTGATTGTGGTATAAAAAATAAAAAGCATCACTTAAATTTAAAAAAGGGGAAAATTAGGATTTTGGAACATAATGAGTAAAGAATTACAAAGCCTTCTAAATAAAGAAGGAATAATATTCATATAAAGGAGACAATGAAATAAGATGGAAAGAGGAGTTTGTTCAAATGCCACCAATCATGAATACTTAATTGTGTGTGACATCAGCAAATCTTGACCTCCCTATGCCTGAGTTTCTTCTGCAAAATGAAGGTACTCATCTCAGTGCTGTCTAAGATCCTTTCCAGCTCCAGATAATAGGATAATAGGATCTTAGATCTAGAGCTACTAGATGTCACCCGAATCTTTGATCCCATGATAACCAAGACTTATTCTGGCCAGAAGGCACTTTGTACCAGTCAGCCTCTTTCTGCCTTTGTTTATCTGAAGGTTTCTTTTGAACAGCTTTTCTCAGTCCAAGTGATTTTGCATTTATAATTCCACACTCCACCCCAATCAACAAATAATACTGATTAGCTATTTTGGTCTTCACAGAAATGCCATAATCAAGATACATTCATTTGATATTAATGAGTGGACCTTGGCTGTGAATGTATGTGAAATTCTATTGATTTACTAGTGTTTGATGAGTTTTGAAGCTGTATTAATGGAAGATTGAATGATATAATTCTACCTGCTTATTAAAAAGTGATCAAAAAGATATAGACAAAAAAGAGATTAGAACAACAAAGTATTTCTATTGTTATGTCCTGTTGAAGCCATGACAATTTTAATAGGAAAGAACAAATTAATTTTCATGTTCAATCATTGTGTATTCAGCACTGGCATTTAAACAAATCTGTGTGGCATTAGAATGGGCTTTTCATCTGCAGTGAGAAAAAAGTGTTTTAAATTTGTATTCTTAGCAATTTGACATGGCTACTAATAATTTCAATGACATTCATATTGAAAATAGCTGCAAGATGGTGTAGTGGATAGACTGCCAAACCTGGGGTCTGTAAGACCCGAGTTCAAATGTGATCCCAGACACTTAATAGCTATATGACCATGGGCAAGTTACTTACCCTTGTTGGCCTCAGTTTCTTTATCTGTAAAAATGAACTGGAAAAGGAAATAGAGATCCACTCCAGTATCTTTGCCAAGAACACCTCAAAAGACATCATGATGAGTTAGACCCAACTGAAAGAACTAAATAATAACAAAAGTTATTTTTACATTTTGAAACACTATAGTTGGAGATGAAGCTGGCTCTTCAAAGGCAGGGCCCTGCAAGTCTTAGCATGAAGAAAAGTCTTTGAATATGACCCCCACTAATGGATTGTAGTCTTGTTGTCTGAAGCCTGGCCTAATTCAGTCGAGAAAAACTCATCCCAGCAGTGGCTGTAAGGTGATCAATGTATCGGGCACAGCAACTCCCAATGACCATATCCTAAGTATAAGAGGAATTAGAAAGTACTTCCAAGGGGTGGTGTCTGCTCCAAGGAAATCAGTCTTAAAGTACTGAAGTAAGTTACTGTTTGAAAGTTGTTTCATGACAGCCCAGTTCTCCCTCTTTTTTCTTCCTGGCTAATGGTTCTCCTCAGGAGTCTCAGAGTTAAATTTTTTTTTTAACAAATATTACAGAGGCATGAATAATTCAAGATTCTCTGTAATCAAAAAATAATTTATGAGCTTTAAGGATGTGTTTTAACTTACATTTGAATTTAGCTATAATGTTATGTGAATCTCCTGAAAAATAAGAAAGACATATTCTTGCAAATGAGGAAATTGAGGCTTGGAGAATGTTCATGAAGAATCCCAGTGATCACACAACTTATAAAAGTTGGAAGTAGGATGCAAAACCACATCTTATGACTTTAGCTGTAGTTCTCCAAACAGTATGCCACTTTGTCTTTCTTGAAATAAATGTGTTAATTGCTTTCAAGTAACAGATATTAATTTTAAAAATCATTTGACATTAAAACCTTAGCTGTCCTGAACCCTGGGAGGAATGAATCATTTCTTTAAAAAAAAAACAACAACCCTTACCTTCTGTCTTAGAATCAATACTGTGTATTGGTTCCAAGGCAGTAAGGGCTTGGCAATGGGTATTAAGTGACTTGCCCAGGGTCACACAGCTAGGAAGTATCTGAGGCCAGAATGAATCATTCTTAATAGCTGAGATTTCAGCATCAAAATCTTCATAATTTAAACTAATTTTAGATGTAAATGTTTCTAACTTTTTATTATTGTATATACATCTTTCACTTTTTAAGCAGGGTATGCAAAGTACAATTCAGAGGCAGGGCAAGGAATAAATATTAAGCATCTATTATGTGCCAGGCACTGTGTTAAGTACTTAACAAATATTATCTCTTTTAATCCTTATACTATCCCTGAGAGGTAGGTGCTATTATTAATCCTATTTTACAGTTATAGAAACTGAGTCAGATAGAGGCTAAGTGACTTGTCCAGGACTACATAGTTATTAGTGTCTTAGGCTAGCTTTAAACTCAGTTTATCTTGCCTCCAGATCAGATGCTCTTTTCCACTGTATCACCAAGCTGCCTTTTAAAAAAGCCTTTTTCTTAATGACTTAAAAGTCATTGTGAATGTCAGTTTTCATTGCTTTATTATGTGAATTTCTCACATCCCTACTGAAGTGTTGTAGGTCTTATGTCCCAATGTGAATGACCTTAGACTTCCAGCCCTCCCTCCCCATGCCAGCTATTAATAATCAAGGGAGAAGGGTCCTCCCTTCATCATTACCATCAGCAACGACTGCTGACCCATTGCCACCAACAGTTGTTATACCTGAGGTAATGAAGCCCTACTTCTGGCCCAGCTCTTATAGCCACTGTTCAAGGGCCCATCTATCCCCAACAAATGCCAACTGACACGGTCACAGAAGGTCTCCTAGCTGAAGCAGCATGGTACCCTGAGGCAGCATGTGTCAGGCAATCCAAATCATCACCACCACCTTGACCCCTCCATCCCCTATAAAATTTAAATTAATATCCAATAGCTCCAAGTATTTTATTTTATAAAGTTTATTAATAATCATTTGAAGTAGAAAGAAAATAAATGAAAAGAAATAGAAATTCAAACCCAATTATCTAACAAAAAGTAAACTCACGTGTGTAGATTCTCCTGCCTGGCATAAAGCCCACTTTCCCAGCCACGATCCAGCAAAAATAGAGAAGTAGGGCTACACAAAATTTATATCCTCCCTACATTATCATGTAATGAAAAGGAACATGGGAAGCTGGGAAAGAGAGCTTCTGGGGAGCAAATTCTAATTATACAATACCACCCACCTTGATTCCATTGGAAAATGAGCATGTAGAAATCTCCCAGATTTACATAACCAACTTATGTCTCTAAAGATTTTTAGCTAGAGTACATGTACTATTGCAGTTTCTAAGGGGAAATTACAATAATTTTGGGATAAGAGGGAAATAAAAGAGAGAGAACAAAACCAATGTTAGGTGCATTGACAAAAAAACCTCAAACAATTATGGGGCAGTCCCCTTTGGCATAAGAATGTACATTCAAAATAAATGCAATCAACCCCCAACAGTTCAATTTAACTACATCCCAAAGTGCATTCTGGATGTTTGGTGCAGTGTGTAGTTTTTACAGGCTTTTTTATGGCACCTTCTCCAAGCAGTTCACTTTCTTGATTTGGGGAGGTATCAAGTTTCTTATCCTAAAATTACTCTAAAACAAGAAAAAAATTTTATAAATCTAGAATTTTATGACAATAATACACCCCCCCGAGGAGGATGTTGACCAACACACAGAACACCCTGGAATACATGGCTGAGTTATGAAATATATGAATCAATTGTCAAAAGAAAATTGAAAACATAAAAAAAACCCAAAGAAAAAAGAAAAAAAATAGCTTCTGGATGAAACATCAAATATCAAAATCTCATGTGTAAAAATTCTAAAGTAAATATGAATAAACCTATAACAGGTCCTTGAACCAGGACTCAAAGTGATTTATGTCCCACAAACCTGTAGTTGCAATTATAACAATGTAGCACTTACCCATTGGCAGGCAGGACTATAGAAAATTGCCACACTATGAAAGACAGAAAAGGGTCTAGATTTTTGAACAAAATGGGAAAATTCTCTGGTCTGGGGCTCTCAGGGATAGGGGAGCCAAAATGGCAGCCAAAATGAGGTACTTGGTAAAGGTCTGGATCAGGCATGAGGGAATCCTGTATTTGACTTTGCAAACAGCCACTTCCTCAAGTCCCAAAATAAGTTCAAGTCCCCTGTCATGGTGCAGAATCTCATCAATGCCACTGGGATTGGTTGGTCTTCTTGACCTTGTGCTTCTAGGTACTGTGCAGGTTAACTTTGTGCTCCTTGGCACTGTGTAGTGGCTCTTTTGTGGTCCTTTCTCCTGGAATCAGACACAATCATTAATCAAAGTCCCATAATATTTAACTATCAATGGCAGGTTTCCATAGTCTAAAACTTTTGGATATGCATTAATATTAGAGCTAATGGATATTTTAAACTTACCCTAGTACAAAATAATAAAAAAATTAATACTGGTAACATGTGCTTCAAGTATAAAAAATGAGAGAAAAAAGAAAACTCAAATGCTGAATTGCACATGCAAGGGAAAACAATAATAAAATAAAAAAAATATATATATATTTCACATTCCATGAAACACCATGTTAGTGAAGTAGAGGCATAACAAAAAGGTTTATCACCCCCAAATGAGATCCATTTCTTTTTTAACTTGACCATGATTCACAGAGTGAGTGTACATGATTTTCACCAAGTAACAGCTTTATAAAACAGTAGTACAGCAGCTAATGCACATTCAAAGAAGTACTAAAATTCCCCAAATCAGAAGAGCCCATTTAATGACAATAGCAAACAAACCTGCTATCATTGGGTTTCACATGAATCTCTATAGCCACTGAATCTCATGGATACTTATCACAAGTTCTCAAGATCTAGACTATCTTTCAACCTTGGAGAAGATATTTCTAACAAAGTTTATTACTGCCATCATTCCAAAATGTGGCCAGAGAGCCCAGAAAATCCTCTGTATTACTGATGAAAACTTTTTTTGGTCTAAAATGTCACCAAGAATCTAGATCATTCTGGTGGCAGGGTAGAGTAAACTGAATAGTAGCAAATATAAAAACCATCCAGGAACCACCAAGCTCCATGGGAAATACTCTGTATGGGAGTCATTCAGGGGTTACCACACCCCCTAGGAAAACCTTCCCACCTCCTGGATGAGATTATAACCCATCACTGGGTAACCAAGCCCCTTGGGAAACCTCCCTCCTTTGGTATGAGACTGTAACAGCTGTAAAAGGAATGTCTTTATATGCCCCATCTATTGAAATGTGGAGGTGAGGACTACAACAGTGAAAATCACTTCTGATGTCTCATCCATTACATATTTAATAAATGTGGAGGTCAAAAATAAAATAATTGTATTGTATTTCACTTCAACTACTAAATAAATCCTTACCTCTTGTTACAAACAACTCAAAGGTAGGCAAAGGATCAGTCAGAGGTAGTAGTACTTCTAGATATCCTGAAAATCACTTATGAAGACCCTTTAAAATCAATTGAGATTTTTAAATTCTCCAAAGGTTGTATACAGACTGTAATTAGTTTGATGGAGTCCATCCATCATCATCTATGTGACAATTAACAAAGACAAAAAGGAACAAAAGGCCATTAAGGCAACATGGGACCTCAATGGATCTGGTGACAAACCCAGCATCCATAAAGACCTATGGTTTTGCCTTGGAAAAGGGTTTGTCCAACTTGTTTATGGACTTTTTTAATGGCATTTTTTTCTAGTCCAGTCATAGTGCAGTACAAATAAAAATAGTAGGATGGTACAAATGAAAACAGTGTAACAGAAACAAAATTGAATTTTAAAGCAAACAATCAGCAAATACAATATATGTGACAGGATGTGAGCCATGGATTCAGGAGTCCTTTTCTCCAATTTTGATAGCTGCGTTACAGAGACTTCTTCACTATTTTGAGGGGAGCAAGCTGAAACAGTTGACATCAATAAGGCAATGAGTCTGAAAAGGCTAGAAATTTACCTTCAGACTCTTTTAATATTTATTCCCTCCCAAGTATCATCATCCATCTTCGGTCACATGTCTGGGGTTCCCCATACCTCCACTGAGCATAGTGTGGACAAACCCCATATTGGATGTGATATAGAGGCTGGGCATGATTAGATAGTAAAGGAGATGAATCTCCCTTCTGAATCTCAAGATTACTCAAGCTAACAGCAAAGACAAGTGCACCCAGGAATAGTGGCAAGAAAAGACATCCTAAAACTTTGCTAAGGCTCTCTAGGAACAGGAGCTGTTTGAGATAAGGAGGAAACTGGGCCATGCTTACAATCCTACTTATTAAATTGGTTGTAATTCTACTTCCTGTCTATAGGCGGCACTAGTTTAGTATGCACTGGCTAGGAGTAAAGTTAAGAGGTTTGGAAGAGTAGCCTTCCTTCCCCTCCCCACTAGGGGTAAAAACCAGTGGCCATTTGACACCTCAGTCCCCACCCCCACAGACAGGAGCATGGAAACTCTCCTGGGTTAGCCAGGTTGGGTTGCGGTTGGGTGGATAATGTTTAAAGACTGCTCCATTCTGTGTTCCCCTGCTGAAAAGAGACTAGCACAGGCTTGGGAGCCTCATGGGGTATGGAAGGTGAAGGAGAAGGGATTTATACTTTACCAGCCACACAGAAAGTGGTTCTTAAGGACCCCCAGCCAGTTTCTGGTCACATGTGAGAGGCAGTGGGGGCAGCAGCAGCAGCAGTAGTAGCAGTAGTGGGAGGAGGAGGAGTAGCAAAGGTGACAGAGGCTTTTTAAACTAATCTGTCTTTAAAAACTGCTTTACAACTTTGAGCAGAGCTAGGGTCCTATAACTCCAGATTTCTGTTCTCCATCAATGTAAAATTTAAATTAATATCCAATAACTCCAAGTATTATTTTTATAAAGTTTATTAATTATCACTTGAAGTAGAAAGAAAATAAACTAAAGGAAATAGAAGTTCAAACCTAATTATCTAACAAAAAGTAAATCCATGTGTGTAGAATCTCCTGCTTGGCATAAAGTCTACTTTCCCAGCCACAGTCCAGCAAAAAGAGAGAGAAGTCAGGCTACGCAAAATTTATATCTTCCCTATGTTAGCATATAATGTGAAAAGGAACATGGGAAGTTGGGAAAGAGAGCTTCTGGGGAGCAAATTCTAATTATACACCCCTTAGAAAATGATGGAGATGGCCCAGGACCCTGAATTCAAGAGCCTTGGGAATAGCATTACTTCCATATCAAACATTATCCTGGGAAGCTATTCCCCCCTCCCCTGGGAATGTGGTCTGGCATCTGTGGCAAGTGCTACAACCAGAGCTAATGGAATCTCAGAAAAGGAAGTTCCCATCACCAAAGTCCTTGGTACTAGATAAAATTTCACACTTGCTATCAAACCCTTATTTCCTGGTCTGGAGTGAGAATTTCTAGCCTAGCTGAGCTAGGCTCCTTGGTTAAGGATACAATTGGTCACAACAGTGAAATTGGTTATGTTAGAGTGCTACCCACTAGGGTTATAATGTGTGTGTGTGTGTGTGCATGAATCAGGCATTTATGTTCACTTTTGCTTGCTAGAACACCATGCCACTTCACTACTTTATAGCCCAGCTCCTGGTAACTGTAGCAGATCAGAAATGACTGGGAGCTGAAATGAACATATATCCCCTTTTAATGAACTATTTTGATGTTTGATGACTGTAAGTATCTTCTTTGGCTCAGACCTGGACCTTGACTAAAAGTTCCATTGGTTGGGCATAGCTGACTCAGTTTCTGGCTACCTCAGATGATTTCTAAGATACCTTCTAGTTTTATGTCCTGGGACTATATCCCATAATGACAGAATTGCTGAATTGTAATGGAACTCAGTGACCATGGAGACTAACCTGTATGCCCAAGAATCCTTACTATAAGGTACAAGAAGAATGGTTCATTCTGCATTTGCTTGAAGACTGCCAATTAGGAGAAACCCTCTCTATCCCCCCTTTTCCTGGGACAGCTTAAACCACTTTTAGATAGCTCTGATTTTTAAGAAGTTTTTCCTGCTATCAAGTCTAAATTTATCTCTTTGCAATTTTTTCCCAATGTTTCTAGCTCTGCTATCTGGGGAACACAGAACAAGTCTAATCTTCTTCCATGAAACAACTCTTCAAATACTTGAAGTTACTTGTTCTATGCCCAGTGAGCCTTTTCCTCTCTAGGCAAA
The DNA here is from genome assembly GCF_027887165.1 of Monodelphis domestica. Classification (NCBI taxonomy): domain Eukaryota; kingdom Metazoa; phylum Chordata; class Mammalia; order Didelphimorphia; family Didelphidae; genus Monodelphis; species Monodelphis domestica. The sequence continues at coordinate 58,653,295 of NC_077234.1, forward strand.
ACAAAAAAAAATGCCCAGCTGATTTTCATACAACATGGGTTTAAGGCTCTTCCTTATTCTGGTTATTGTCCTTTGGTCACTTCCAAAGTCCTTTCTTAAAGTACAGTGCCCAGAACTTAGCCTGATGCTCCAGATGTGGGCAGACTAGGATAGAGTACAGGGAGATGTTGTTGCTCAGTCATTTCATTTATGCCTGATTCTTTGTGTTCCTTTTTGGGGTTTTCTTGGCAAATATATTGGAGTGTTTTGCTATTCCCTTCTCCAGCTCACTTACAGATGAGGAAACTTAGGTGGACAGAATTAAGTGACTTGCCTACGATGATAGAGCTAGTATGTGTCTGAGGCCAGATTTGAACTCAGGAAAATGAGAATTCCCGAGTCCAGACATGTCACTCTATCCTCTGTGCCAGCTAACTGCCCTTTTCAGAGTGTAAACCTTAAAATTTCACAGACTTATGAATGTTAAACATTTTACTACACATTGAGGAATCCTCCAATTCCCTACTTGAAATAATTCCCTACCAGATAGTGAGAACTCTACTTGAATGTGAAAACTCCTTGCTATGGGAGTATCCCTACTTCACCCCTACTTAAGACTGCTTTAGGGCAGAAAACTCCTTGCTAAACAATGAAAGTACTTGAAAACCATACTTATAAAGGAAAGGAGTTCTTTGAACCATGGCTGTTTTTGGAATTGATACAATGGGATGCTAAGTGCCTATAAAGGTGGGGCAACTTGTAAACTACTTAGACCTAAAAGGTGAAAACTTACTCAGAGGTTTTCTCTTAATGAAATTAGTCAACACAGCAGCATTTTTTCTGACTTACTAAAGAGATTAATCTACTCAGCTGTGAATTCAAAATGGGCTGTCTTTTGGAAAACATCTACAGTGATTGGTAGATGGAAGAACTTAGGGGAGGTGACATAGGAGATTTTGCCCTTAAAAATAAGGAGCTCAAAGAAGAGGTGGGACTCATTCTGAAACATTCAGATGGAGGAGGACTCATTTTGAGAAAGACTGATTCTGAAACATTCAGATGGAGGAGGGAGCTGGTGAAAGCAACTGAGATGATGCTGGCCTGGTGTCACTAGAATCCTTGCTTAGACAGATCTTGTGGTGAGTGTTAAAAAACTGACTGATTTCTCTCTTAAGACTCAGGTCTAGGCCATATTGGCTTGAGGCCCTTCATACTTATTCCTTTCTTACTCTCTCTCTTTCTTTGATTACTCATTGTATTATTAATTAAAAATTCTCTACAAAACCCAGTTGACTTGGGTATATTCATAATTGGGAATATATTCCCTGGCGACCACCTTATATTTGATTTAAAACAAGACACTGTAGAGAAACATATTTTCTGCGGTCAAATTTACTCACCCTTTCTTATATCTATCACAATTTATATCTTCCACCATTTTAACTCACTACAGTTTATGGGCTTCACTATTTTAAATCTCACAAGGGGTATGATCTCTTGTTTATTCCTGGAATCTTTTTCCCTTTTGAAGGAACCCAAGATCTAAAAAGTTTTCTGGCATCCATTATCATGAGGCTGACTCATATCAAGTTTATAGTCTACTAATTTCCAATTTGTCTTGTCTATGTTTTGTTGGTACATAGAGTCAGGTAACCTCCCCCATTGGATTGTGAGATCCTAGAAAGCAGGGATTCTCTTGCTTTTCTTTGTATGCCTAGCACTTAGGACAGATCCTGGCCATAGTAGATGCTTAATAAAAACTTTTTGACTGACTGACTGAAAGAAATTGCTCTTTAGCCCTGACTTTCCCATGTGGTACTTGTGAAGTTTCTCAGATTTGTTATTTTACATTGAATTCTACCAAATTTTATTTTCTTAAATTTAGCCCAACTTTCTAGCCAAACTTCTTTCTAGTTCTTATGTTTCAGAACTTGGATCTCTTGCTCAAATTTAACCTCCCCTGTGTCAAACAAAGATACACTTCCTAGATTGGCTTTTCAAGTTCACCAAAAATAATATTCTTCACAAGATTTTATTTGGATTGGCATTCTGTGATATTGGTGTGATATTCTGTGAAATCCTTGAGGGACCTCGTGAAGCTCTAAGTGGCTCTAATTCTAAAGATAAAACTGGGCAGATATGGCACTTCCTGAAAGAAAGCTATGCCACGTTATTCCACGCAACTATGGAAGGGGCGCCCTTTGCATCTTAAGACTTTTGGAACCTGGAAGGCTCTCAGGGAATTATTATTCTAAGGGAATGTCTCCACCTTGGGAATCAGGTTGGAGTTTGTGTCTGTGAAATATCCAACACTCCAATTCCTTTTTAGTGCTTGCCAAGGGGATTCCATGGAACCTGGATGGGTTTTTTTTAAGGCCATAGGTTAGTGCCAAATGACTCACTTAGGCTTAATGGAAAATTGAGCATCGCTGATTTCCAGCACATGCTGCTCAAGGGCTCCTGTGCAGAACTTTTATTTTCCATATGTGCTTTACCTTTATGAGGAAAGACAATGATCTTGATGTAAGCAAGTGGAGCAAAACATGTGTACCACAGTTGTCATTAAATCCAATGAGGTGTGAAATACAAAGCCTATTTAAACCCATTTAATGTTTCCTATTGGAGAAGGCAAGTAGTAAAACAAACAGTTAACAGCCTGGCACCAAGTACTTTCCAAGACTTTACCTAATGCTATACTTTATTCTTCCCCCTCAGCCTGGCTTAGAGGAGACCACTAGGCTCTACTGTTGTTGTTCAGTCATTTTTTTTCAGTCCTATCCAACTCTTTATGATGTGATTTGGGGTTTTCTTGGCATAGATATTAGACTGATTTGCCATTTCCTTCTCCAGCTCACTAAGATAGACAGGGTTAAGTGACTTGCTCAAGGCCACTCAGCTAGTAAGTGTCTGAAGCTGGATTTGAATTCAGGAAGATGCTGATTCCAGAACCAGCACTCTATCCCCAGACATACCTGGTTGTGCTTGGCATTGCCGGTGAGGCACAGACTCAGGTAGGGTCTGTCAAGCTAAAAAGTCTTTGAGGACAAATCTGATTGTTTAGAGATGGGTTTGGGTGAGCTCAGAGTGTTACTTGCTCCACCATCCTAATGAGGACGAATATGGTGATGGAACTCTGTGCCTGCGTCAATAAAACTTATCAAAGAGGTGATCAGAAGGCTCTACTTCAATTCATGATCATTTTGGTTCAAGCAACACATGAAGGTCACCCATCAATGCCAGGAATGGTCAGGGTGTTGTCAGATCTTGTTTTGTCAATAAACTGACGGTGTTCATGGGGGCTGAACAACTCTGACAGAAGGAACTCTTTGTCATTAAAACTGGGCTCAAAGATCCGAAAAGCCCTTTTTAGTTCCTTCTGCGATCTCTGGGGCTCTGAGATAAATTTTGGGAATCTTTTCCTAATAGAATCCAATTCCTATGTGGTGAATTGTTTGTGGATTTTGGAGTATAAAACTCCTGCTGTGTCTGAGATCTTTGTGATGTCCTTCAAAGGAAAAATTTTCTCACCATCCTTGTTTGTACTAGTGTCCTTATCCTTGTCATTGCCCAGTGCACCCGACTTATTCTTCTTGGTTTTCTTTTCCTTATCTTTGGTCTGCCTGTCCATTTCCCACTTTGATCTGATTTAAACCCCTTTTCTTTAAAATTTCTTAACACATATTCTTTACAAGATCTTCTAAGTTAGTCCATAAGTTGTGCTGCTGTTCTTGGTATTATAAACTTATAGATATTCTTCATGTAAGTAAATGTTTGTATGGCAGCCATGGTCACAATGTAAACCCGAGTGATCACTTGCCATGAGATGGTATTGTTTTGAAATGGCATGTTCATTAGGAATGTAGTGGTGTTTGATATGTACCCCATCGTCTCCAGTACTCTATTGGACATAGTGCTGTCCAAGATATTGTATACCCAATAGCAGGCAATTATGACTAACACCATTGTGCCACACACTATCTTCATGGACGTTTTGTCTTTTCTCTTTTGGCTTCCTCTCCATAGGGTAGTGTACAGTCTTTTCAGGGGGCCAAATTGTGTTAGGGGAATTAACTGAGGGTTATGTTGATGGAAAGAGCAGCTCAGTCAACTTCCTCTGCCTCCTTCCCCCCCCCCCCCCATCTACCTTTCCTTTCTCCCTCCTCCCTTCAGTTAATATCACTGGAAATCAGCTCTGATTGAGTATCTTGGTATATCAGACTGACAACTCACTCTTTGATAAATTTAAACAAGGGCTTTTATTTAGGAGAAGGGAAAGGTAGGGAAGTTGATGGGAGAGAGGGTTTGGGTTTCCCTAATCCTACAATATTCATTCCTAAGTTGAAGGATAGTGGAATAGAGTCTTTGAATTGCAAGATGGCTAACAAGTTTGAGGATTTTAGTCACTTGAATCTTGAAGGGAGAAATCAGGGAGAGCAGGACCTTTTCAGTCCTTACTCCTTCTTGTCCCAAGAGCTGGAGACCCAGTCTCTCAGCTTGGCTGTTCTTTCTACAACTGTCCTTCCTGGTCACCATTCCATTTCGAATGCTTTCTTTGATGGACAGTTCTGCAGGTCTTGCTTCTTCAGCTCTGCTGCAGGCTTTTTCAATTCTCTCATCCACAAGCGTTACCCACACCAGTGGAATCACTAAGTTTGGGAAGTCATGAAATACTAGCTAAAACTAGACATGTGCTGGACAATAACAAATTCTTCCTTTGGTGGTTCTGGGTAGTTAAATTTAGACTAATGTGCATAAAAAAGAGGCACATGTTGTCAGAGGAGTACATGTATTTAAGTTTTGCCTCTGACATGTATCATATGGCTTCATGCAAGACTCTTAACCTCTCAGAGCTCCAGACAAATTTCTAAGACTATAGATTTCAGAGCAGATGCCCCATATTTATAGACAAAGATCATAACATTATAGATTCAGAACTAGAAGAGACCTTTGAGACTACTGAGGCATTCTCATTTTGCATATGAAGAAACTGAGGCAGAGAAATTAATGGAATTTCCCAAAGTTATAAAGCTAGTGAGGAGAGTTAATATAGACATATGGAGAAAAATAAATAGGGACAAAAAGGAATACACCTTCTTCTCAGCACCACATGGCACATTCACAAAAATATATCATACACTAGGTCACAGAAACATGGCACTCAAATGCAGAAAAGCAGAAATAATAAATGCAACCTTTTCAGATCATAAAGCAATAAAAATATTGATCAGTATGGGTACATGGAGAGCTAAATAAAAAAACTAATTGGAAATTAAATAATATGATACTCCAAAATCAGTTAGTTGGAGAAGAAATCATAGAAACAATTAATAATTTCATTGAGGAAAATGACAATGGTGAGATATCCTTTCAAATCTTATGGGATGCAGCCAAAGCAGTACTTAGAGGAAAATTCATATCCATGAGTGCATATATTAACAAATTAGGGAGGGCAGAGATCAATGAATTGGAAATGCAAATAAAAAAACTTGAGAATGAACAAATTAAAAACCCCCAGAAGAAAACCAAACTAGAGATCCTAAAAATTAAGGGAGAAATTAATAAAATCAAAAGTGATAGAACTATTGCACTAATAAACAAGACTAGAAGCTGGTACTTTGAAAAAACAGACAAAATAGACAAAGTACTGGTTAATCTAATTAAAAAAAGGAAAGAAGAAAGGCAAATTAACAGTATCAAGGATGAAAAGGGGGACCTCACCTCCAATGAAGAGGAAATTAAGACAATCATTAAAAACTACTTTGCCCAACTATATGGCAATAAATATACCAACCTAGGTGATATGGATGAATATTTACAAAAATATAAATTGCCTAGACTAACAGAAGAAGAAATAGATTTCTTAAATAATCCCATATCAGAAAAAGAAATCCAACAGGCCATCAAAGAACTCCCTAAGAAAAAATCCCCAGGGCCTGATGGATTCACCAGTGAATTCTATCAAACATTCAAAGAACAGCTAACCCCAATACTATACAAACTATTTGACATAATAAGCAAAGAAGGAGTTCTACCAAATTCCTCTTATGACACAAACATGGTACTGATCCCAAAGTCAGGCAGGCCAAAAACAGAGAAAGAAAATTATAGACCAATCTCCCTAATGAATATAGATGCAAAAATCTTAAATAGGATACTAGCAAAAAGACTCCAGCAAGTGATCAGAAGGGTCATTCACCATGATCAAGTAGGATTTATACCAGGGATGCAGGGCTGGTTCAATATTAGGAAAACCATCCACATAATTGACCACATCAGCAAGCAAACCAACAAAAATTATATGATTATTTCAATAGATGCAGAAAAAGCCTTTGATAAAATACAACATCCATTCCTATTAAAAACACTAGAAAGCATAGGAATAGAAGGGTCATTCCTAAAATAATAAACAGTATATATCTAAAACCATCAACTAATATCATCTGCAATGGGGATAAACTAGATGCATTCCCAATAAGATCAGGAGTGAAACAAGGATGCCCATTATCACCTCTATTATTTGACATTGTACTAGAAACACTAGCAGTAGCAATTAGAGAAGAAAAAGAAATTGAAGGCATTAAAATAGGCAAGGAGGAGACCAAGTTATCACTCTTTGCAGATGACATGATGGTCTACTTAAAGAATCCTAGAGATTCAACCAAAAAGCTAATCGAAATAATCAACAACTTTAGCAAAGTTGCAGGATACAAAATAAACCCACATAAGTCATCAGCATTTCTATATATTTCCAACACAGCTGAGTAGCAAGAACTAGAAAGAGAAATCCCATTCAAAATCACCTTAGACAAAATAAAATACTTAGGAATCTATCTCCCGAAACAAACACAGGAACTATATGAACATAATTATAAAACACTCTCCACACAACTAAAACTAGACTTGAATAATTGGAAGAACATTAAATGCTCATGGGTAGGATGAGCCAATATAATAAAAATGACCATCCTACCCAAACTCATTTATCTATTTAGTGCCATACCCATTGAACTTCCAAAAATTTTTTTTACTGATTTAGAAAAAACCATAACAAAGTTCATTTGGAAGAACAAAGGATCAAGGATATCCACAGAAACAATGAAAAAAAAATACAAAGGAAGGGGGCCTTGCAGTCCCAGATCTCAGAAGGTATTATAAAACAGCGGTCATCAAAACAATTTGGTACTGGCTAAGAGACAGAAAGGAGGAACAGTGGAATAGACTCCGGGTAAGTGACCTCAACAGGACAGTATACGACAAACCCAGAGAACCCAGCTGTTGGGATAAAAATACACTATTTGATAAAAACTGCTGGGAAAATTAGAGGACAGTGTGGGAGAGATTAGGTTTAGATCAACACCTCACACCCTACACCAAGATAAATTCAGAATGGGTGAATGACTTGAACATAAAGAAGGAAACTATAAGAAAATTAGGTGAACACAGAATAGTATACATGTCAGACCTTTGGGAAGGGAAAGATTTTAAAACCAAGCAAGACTTAGAAAGAGTCACAAAATGCAAAATAAATAATTTGGAATACATCAAATTAAAAAGTTTTTGTACAAACAAAACCAATGTATCTAAAATCAGAAGGAAAGCAACAAATTGGGAAAAAATCTTCATAAAAACCTCTGACAAAGGTTTAATTACTCAAATTTACAAAGAGCTAAATCAATTATACAAAAAATCAAACCATTCTCCAATTGATAAATGGGCAAGGGACATGAACAGGCAGTTCTCATCCAAAGAAATCAAAACTATTAATAAGCACATGAAAAAGTGTTCTAAATGTCTTATAATCAGAGAGATGCAAATCAAAACAACTCTGAGGTATCACCTCACACCTAGCAGACTGGCTAGCATGACAGCTATGGAAAGTAATGAATGCTGGAGGGGATGCGGCAAAGTAGAGACACTAATTCATTGCTGGTGGAGTTGTGAACTGATCCAGCCATTCTGGAGGGCAATTTGGAACTATGCCCAAAGGGCGATAAAATACTCTCTGCCCTTTGATCCAGCCATAGCACTGCTGGGTTTGTACCCCAAAGAAATAATAAGGAAAAAGACTTGTACAAGAATATTCATAGCTGCACTCTTTGTGGTGGCCAAAAATTGGAAAATGAGGGGATACCCTTCAATTGGGGAATGGCTGAACAAACTGTGTATCTGTTGGTGATGGAATACTATTATGCTAAAAGGAATAATAAAATGGAGGAATTCCGTGGAGTCTGGAACAACCTCCAGGAAGAAGTGATGCAGAGTGAAAGGAGCAGAACCAGGAAATCATTATACACAGAGTACACTTATATATATATATGTATATATATATATATATATATATACACACATTATACACATAGTATACACTGTGGTACAATGGAAGGTGATGGACTTCTCCACTGGTGTCAATGCAATGTCCCTGAACAATCTGCAGGGATATAAAAAACACTATCCACAAGCAGAGGATAAACTGTGGGAGTAAAAACACCGATGAAAAGCAACTGCCTGACTACAGACAGGGGCTGAGGGGATATGACTGAGGGGAGACTCTAAATGAACACTCTAATGCAAATACCAACAATACGGAAATGGGTTCGAACCAAGAACACATGTGATACCCAGTGGAATCGTGTGTCGGCTATGGGAGAGGTGGTGGGAAGGGGGGGGGGAGGAAAAGAAAATGATCTTTGTCTCCAGTGAATAATGTTTGGAAATGACCAAATAAAATAATGTTTATTAAAAAAATACATTAACTGACCAAAAAAATATATAAAAAAATAAAGCTAGTGATGAGAACTTCCTGACCCTAAGTTTAGTGCACTATGCCAACCTGTATTTTCTTTACCAGGGGCTACTTGAACTGATGAAGTGCTAGATCTAGGGGAAAAAAGGAAAAGGATATTTTATTATTACAATTGGAGAGCAAAAAAGATCTCCCCTTTCTCCACCAGAAACATTTATTAATATACATTAATTTTAATTTCCATTCTAGGTTATTTGCCAGTTGATCCTCAAAATTCTGTTTCTGTCTTAGAGCCAAAGACTGTCTTACCAAGCAGCAATCCCAGTGACTCTCCATCATGTTCTCTTCTGGGTACCTTTCTCATTCTCCCTTTTATGAGTGTCTGACCCCAATAGCATGTAAGCTCCTTCAAGGCAGGACTGTCTGTCTTTTTTACTTTATCTGGCACTATGTTAAGTCCTTTCTTATTGATTGATTCACTGACTGACTTTGTTATATTTGGTTGTCACAGTCCCTGGTACAAATGAGTGCTTATAAATGCTCATTTATTAATTCATTCAAAAGATAAACAGAAAAAAATTAAATTTAATCCTTTTGTTTCTCCTCCCATTCCATGGGAAATTAATGCCTAAATCAAAAAGAGAGCTTACTAATTTTCAGAAAGAGAGCTTTTTTCTTCTAAATTTTTTTTTTTAATTTTCAAAAAATTCCTTACCTTTCATGTTGGAATCAATATTGTGTATTGGTTCCAATGCAGAAGAGTGGTAAGACTATGGGCTAGACAATGGGGGGGGGGGTAAGTGACTTGTTCAGGGTCACACAGCTAGGGAGTATCTGAGGCCAGATTTGAACCAGGACTCTGGACTGGCTCTCAATCCACTGAGTCACCCAACTGCCCCCTACTTTTAAATTTTAATGAGTATGGGAAAGATACCTTGGGACAGTTATTGTGGGAAATCAGGACAGCCAGCACTATTCACTCAAGAAGCATATAATCTCCTTATGTCGTTTCCACTCCAGGCATGGATCAGAAAAGAGCTTCATGGCTAGTATGATAGAGTAAAGCAGTGTTCTTTTTGATGAAGTTTTAGATTTAAGGAAGAGAAAAATAAGCTGCATTTTCTGTACATTTTTTGGCTCAAGAAAGGAAGAAATATGTAGCTGAATGTACATGTGTGAAAAGTCCATCCATTGTCAGCAGCTGAGAGGGATGAGAAGAAATCCACTGGCTTTCCTTTAGCTATCTAATGAGTGTTGATAAAGCCTTTTTTCCTCCCAAATGAAATTTATTCCAATTTAATACTGAGTTTTTCACATTCCTCCCGCTAGGCTTCTGTGAAGGATTGAGTTTTTGCTTTTGAAAGTTGAAACTACTTTAGGATTATTGTGTACTTTACAATGATGAAAGTTAAATTGGATAAAATTATCTTCCATTATGGGAAACTCCAAACATTCTTCTTCAGATTGTATCCAAAGGAGTTGTAAACAAGTTAAAGCAATTACATACTCACCTGGAAGTACCGAGTGAACTTCCAGCTCGCCTCATTTGTGCAATCTGAATGGGGCTGAAAATTGGGAACTATGTATCAGTGATTCAGCTTTTTTGGAAAGGGTGGGTGAAATGATGATAAAAGGTAGCATTCTGGTGAGTGGGATGATTCATTTAGAGGTTGGTCAAGTGATTTTATGATCAGAAAAGCCTCTGCCTTACTAGGCTAACAAAATCCTACTAGGAGCTAGTCTGGTATTCTCCAAAGAGCTCATAATAATCAACTTAATGGGAGGTGTCTACTGGATGGACAAGGGTTTTGTAGTGATGGCAGGAAAGCCAATAAAAGACTCCTTTTCTCTCACCTTCCAGGATTTGGCTTCTTTAGTCTTATTAAAGCATCAAGACAATTTTATCATGGGCATGATGTGATTTATAAGGTTATAAAAGTATAGATTCAAATCTGGAAGGGACCTTAGAGGCCATGAAATCTAACTCCTTTATTCTATATATATATTTATATATTCTTTACCTATAGTCTTTATATATAATATTCTTTAAATATATATTGTATATTTATAAATTCTTTATATATAATTTTTAAAAATACATATGATGTATATTATATATTCTTTATATATAATCTTTAAATATATAATATATAATTATATTAGTGTATATTTATATGTAATCTATAATCTATAATATAATAAATATATATAGAATTCTTTAAATATATATAAAAACTGATATTGTGAAAAATTAAGTAATTTTTCCAGGGTCAGTGGGATTTGAACCCAGGTCCTACTGTTTCCAAGTCCAGTGATCTATTGGTTCATCCTCTCCTTACCCTGCCAATGGACCAATTAACAAGGATATCTATCAATATAGCTATTATCTCTCTGTCTATACATACTTATTTGTGTAAGATCTCTATATACTTATATATACATGCACACACATTTTTTCTTGTTTAATCATATTAGTTATGTCTAATTTTTCATGATACCATTTGGGGTTTTCTTAACAAAGATATTAAAGAGATTTCCCATTTCCTTCTCCATCTCATGTTTTTTAAAGATGAGGAAATGGAAGCAAAGAGAATTAAGTGACTATATATACGCATGCATGGGCAGCTAGGTGATGAGGTGGATAGAGTGCTGCATCTGGAGTCAGGAATACCTGAGTTCAATCTGTCTTCAGACACTAGCTATGTGACCCTGGACACTTAACCCCCATTGCCTCAGTTTCCTTATCTGTAAATATGTTGGAGAAGGAAATGTCAAACCATTCCAGAATCGTTGTCAAAAAATACCCAAACGGGGTCATGAAGAATTAGATCTAACTGGAAAAAACAACTTAATAACAACAAAATTGAAAAAACATGGTTGCAAGGGATGCAAATGAAATAAAATATATATGCTTCTTGTAGCAAATTAATTTTATAATATAATTATAACTGTCAATTTAATGACTTTACTGACCACTTTGGATTATCTCAAAAGCACTTAAGTATCTACTATGGACCAGGCACTGTGTTAAGTGTTGAGATTATCAATATATTTTTTGAGTTCTTTCTTGGGTTCCACTTTCTTTCATCTCTCTTCCATTCAATATTTACTTTCCTTCAAGATTCAGTGTAAACGCTCTCCTCCTAGATCCCTGTCTGGATTTCCCCAGCTTTGAATTTCTCCCCACCATTACCTTGTATTTATTTGGTGTATGTTTACATACATTTACATGGTCTTCCTCAGGTGAGTAGAAGCCCATTGAGTTCAGGAACATTTTGGTATGTCTGTCCCCATGACCCATATATCTACTATTTGTTGATGCTTAATAAATACTTGTTGATTATAGTAGTCACTTCAATGATAATCCAATTAAAGAAATCAAAACACGTAACCATATCCTTTTCCATTTTTCTTTCATCTCTCAGCTTTCTTGCCTTCTGTTCAACCCCTAATGTGGCTGACTTCTGTGCCTTTAATGCCTAGCCTAGTTCTAGTTCTCAGCACCCAGTTCAATAAATGTTTGGTGAATTGTTAATTCAATTAATGTTAATTAATGGCTTAATTACCACTAGCTATAAGTGAATATAGATCATCTTAGGAACACAGTGAGTTGTGCATTGTCTAGGAAGAATTCTCTCCATGGTCACACCTCACTGTGTTCCTCGTGACAGTGTTTGGCACATTATAATTGTTTAATAAATATGATTCATTCATAGGGGCTTGGAGCCCTCTCCCTAACCCCACTTGGCATGTAGTTTTATTTATAATTGTAGCCATGATATTTCTCATATAGAACAATGTTTGGGTACATCCAAGAAAATAGTGGCTAATTAGTCGTAGATGTTGTAAAAAAAAAAACCAAAAATACTCTTTTCAGACAACAAGTAGCAGGGGAAGTCTGTAGCTGTGTCTTCTCTGCATGATTCCCTCTTAGTTTTTCATGGTTTATTAATGAATCTACCATATTGCAAACAGTTTTGATATCTCACATGGTAAGTTAAATCTTCTAGAACATATGTATAAAATATATTTCTGACAGGATTAGACATATTTTAGTTTTTTAATTTAAAAAATTTTATTGTTTTCCCAATTACATGTAAAATAATTGTTAATATTCTTTTTAAAACTTAAGAGATCTGATTGTGGGAATATTTATTCACCACAGGCTTTTTGTTTATTTCTTTTCCTGACTTATAATTTGGTATTGATTTTTCTTAAAAAAGAAAATGGAAATGCCATAGTTGACACAGATGAGGTTTGAACCTTTGTTCAATGTTGTCTGCTTCAGAGTATCCTAGGATGATGTTTTTTAATCTGTGCCATCTCTCCTTCCCTCCCATCTCTTGTTTCTCTTTTCATTTTCCTTGGTCCTGCTAGAGTAAGGGGCTCTTAAACTGGGGTCCATGGAGTCTGGGAAGTTGGATGAGAAAAATGGGTATCTTGATTTTCACTAACCTATAACTGAAGTTTAGTTTTTCCTTTAATTATTTGGAAACATGATTCTGAGAATGGGTTTGACAAAGCAGCCACGACAGAAAAAGATCAAGAATCCCTGGGCTATAGGGTGTGATGCTGATTAGGTATTAGGGTCATAGGTAGGGTATGGAACGGTAGGCCACGGAAAATTCAGCAAGTGGACAGTAGCTGGTTTCCCATTCAATTCATGGTTCTTTATGTAGTCAGCATCACACTAGGTACTTTGGAGAATCAGCAGAAATTTGAGATGTGTGAGATGTGTGAATAAAGTTTTTTTTAAAAAAACATGCCATAATGTATACTTCCAAGATAACATTGTTCATCAAAGCTACCCTCCTGGAAAGCTGCATGCTATGTGGCCATTGCTTAGATCAGAGGTGTCAAACACACAACTCATAACACATGGGGCCTGAACCAGATTAAAATGTAGTTTCTATATGATTTAATGTGTTGGATGTATTAATTTAAAAAGAGATATACCAACATATGTGGTTTTCTAAGTCAATTGGCCAACAGGGATTCTTATTTACAATTATATTTGAGTTTGACATTGACTTAGAACGTGTTTAAACTCCTCTTTTTGAGTTTAATTGAGTTTAGAAGATCTCTGAAGTCTAATCCCTTTAGAGGTACACTTATTTTTGACCCAGTCTAAGCACTGATTTATCCAACAACAGTCTTGGCTTTGAATCCTTTGCTGCTGTTTCCAAAAAAGTGAAATCTAGCACAGTTCCTGGCATATAGTAAACACTATCTAAATGTTAGCTGCTATTATTATTATTATTATTATTATTTACTTCTACCTTCAAAACAAAAGATACGCTCCCACCAAGGAATGTAGGATTATTGATTTAGAGTTGGAAGAGACTTTTGAGGTTGATTTTGTAGTTAGGTGATCCAATGGATAGGTTGTTGGAGTCAGGAATATTTGAGTTTGAAAAATGACTTAGACACTTTCTAAGTTGTGTGACCCTGAACAAAGTAATTTAATCTGTCTGCCTCCATTTCCTTATCTGTAAATAGGAATAATAATAACACCTGCCCCATCTGCAAAACACATTGCAAACCTTAAAATACTACATAAATATTATAATAGTAATGATGATGGTATTATTATCTAGCATAATTCCTTCATTTTACAGATGAGGAAACTGAGGTTTAGAAACTGCTCAAAGAGGCAAAGTTGCTTCTTTAGGGTTGCTGCCTATTTTATCTGCATGGAGAGTTAGGTTTTTCTTTTGTTTCCCACACCCACTTCCAGACACTCCCTTTGTCACCATGGTGCTTTATCATTTTTGCTATTTGTCTGTACCACTCTTTCCTAATCATTAGCCTTGCTTGGGTTCCTGATCTCTGTCTCACCATGCTCTATGATACTGACACTTGGCTTTAAATGTTCCTTTCAATCCCTTTCCATGCCATTACTTTTGGAGATTGCTGTGTCTATGTGGATGACCCAATTCACATTCTGTCCTCATAGTTTCTTGAATTTCTTATCTCCTGTATCATCATTTTAAATCTAGAGCCATTTACCAGGGAAGTCACAGACTAGAATTCAACCTCTTTTAAAATTGATCCATCACTGAATGGAATGGAAAAACTCCAGAATCCAAAAATCTCCTTCAACTATAATCTTTAAGAAACAAAAATGGATTAACAAGGGGTTTAGGGCAAACCTATGAATGATAAGGCATTATTGGCTAATAATAATAGCATTAGTGACCAATAAGAGAAAATTAGATATACTTAAGGGATTGTCTAGATAGCACAATGGATAGACTTCTGAATTTGGAATCAGTAAGACCTGAGTTAGAACTAGAACTCTCTTGCTGTGTGATCTTGGGCAAGTCACTTAACCTTACGATACCTCAATTTTACCAACTATAAAATGAGGGAGTTAAATTTGTTGGTATCTTTTCTAGTCCAAATCAAGGATCCTTTGGACTTAGAAAACTTACCTAAGAAGTGATAACTTTATCCTCTTTTCTATACTATCCTTTGGGTCTAAACTGAGTGGCCCATGACATTGACCCAGGATAGTTATTCTTATGTAAAAGAAAACTCTAAGAAATGGAAAAGCCATTCTTTCTCATCTTTCCTCCTCTCCTGGACATCTTCAGTTCAGTGAGGCATTTCTGCAATATGTAAGTGACAAACTTTCTACCAGTGGGTGAAGCTTTATGTCCTTATTTTGCAACACCTTACTTACTATCCTTTCCATTCTCCTTATGAAGTATATATCTCTCCATTTCCTGAGAAAGGTTACTTGACCCTCAGTTCTTATTATTTTTTTCCTTTTGCCATTTTGTTTATTGACATATTTAAAGACCAAAACAACTGAGTACACCTTAAAAGAGAGATCATTCTCTCTGTGAGACCTTCTTGTCTTCATTTTTAATGCTTCACAATGCTCTGCCAATGTTTTCTGCCAGAAACAGTCATTAGTTCACTTCAACTAATTAAGACATCAGACTTGTGATTTTAGTTAAGGAATAGGAAGTACGAAAAAACTGAGCCCTGTCAAACATTATTTTTCTCCAATACTTTTAAAAGAATAAAAAATGAAAAAGAGGTGGGAAGCCTCCTTTATTTTTAATATTTTCCACCAAATTTCTCACAATGTACTTTTCCATTACAGTGTGAAATGAAACTCAAATGACAGTTTGACAAGGTCGAATATATGTGTTTTAGCAACCTCCCTTTCTGGCTTAAAAGGAGTGATAAGTGAGACCCATTGAAAGTGAGGGGAGTGCTGTGGAGCCATTATTGACATCATTAAATGTGTTTATGACATGCCTGTCAGTTTCTGGCTTCGTGCCCCCTGCTGTATAAGCAAGTTAAATTGGTGTTGTGATTTCCGGAGAGCTTACCATCAAAAATGGACTGAAGCGATACGAACAAATAAAAGACCCCTTTATCTAACCCTGCATCCCTACAGGGATAACTTAGGAAGGAACTTGACAAGGTGGAAAAGGGGAGATACTTGTGACATAGGAAAGTGAGTGTAGAAGCCTTGTTCTATTAGCTGTAAAGCTATTCACTCTTGGGCAGTGACTCAACCACAGTGGGGACAAGACATTTTTCAAGTCTTATCAGAGGCCAGTCTAGAAGCGGTGCATGACTAAGACTGCAACATAGCTAGGCTTGTCATCTCAGCCAGCCTAAATGATCTCTGCTAGTGCCTCAGCCATCAATCTGACCATCCTAGTTAATCATGAGCATGAAGAGACCTGAAGTGATTGGATGGGGTGTGCCTTGGCCTTAAACACCGATTGTCTTCCTCATGGGAAATGAACCAGTGCATTATTTTGAAGTTAAAGTGTCCATGGATAAATGAGTGCTGTTGATGAAAAAATTAGAAACCAACCCAAGTGATACAATCGGGCTTCACTGATACAGTTACATTTTCTCAGTTCAAGAAAATGCTTCTGGTTGTTTCTTCTATGACCAAGTGACAATGTATATTTAAATCTATTTGAAGGGCTCTCATGTGGAAGAGAGATTAGGCTTGCTCTGTTTGGCACCAGTCACCGGAGCTAGGAACAGTGGGTAGAAGCTCAAAGAGATAAATTTAGGCTTGAAAGGAAATGCTTTGTAATTGTTAGAGCTGTCCAAAGTAGAACGGGCTGCCTTAGGTGATATTGAGTTCCTTTCTGTTAGAGGACTTGGAACAAAGGGTCTACAGCTCCTAGTTTGGAGATGGCATTGAAGGCATTCTTGGTCAGATGTGGGTTGGCCTGAATGGTCTCTGAAATCCTTTTACATTTTGATATTCCACAATTATGTAAGTCTTCCTGTGTCCTTTTTCTGTTAGTAGATCTTATTATAGAGTTAAAATCAGAGAGTGAATGTTCAAATGAAATGTTAATCAACGAAATATTTGCTGTTCACCTGCAATGTTATGTTTCATTTTCTTTTGTCAGAGCAGAATATGACTTTGGATTCTACCCTGCTTGGTGTGACTGCTTATCTGACCTTATCTCAAAGGAAAAAAATATTGTTCCTTTTTCTTCCCAGGTTTCGTGAATGACTCAGTCAGTAAATGCATCGTGGCTTTGCGCTTGACCGTGGTTGTGAAGGTTAGCACTTGTGTGCCTGTGGACAGCAAGTCACATGATGTGCAGTGCTCTGAAAAGGGAAAATGTACCACCACACCAGCAGAGGTGAGGAAAGGGGAGGTTTTCTATTTTAAACAGTGTATATTCATTGGTACAAATCTGATATGCATTTCTGTTTTCATGTGCATCTAGATAATGATTGCATGTATAGATTTTTAAAAATACTTAAACAATGATTATAAAATGCAACCAGAGAGACATTCAGTGTGTGTTGTGTTGGATATGGTGTTGGACTTGGAGTAAGGAAGAGTTGTGTTTGAATCATGCTTCTGACATGCCCTAGCCAAGGAAAAATGGACAAATTGCTTAACTCCTTGGAACATCAATCAATTGCCTGACATCTGCTAAGGTAGAGATGGGTGGTTATCTACATTTATTGAAGCTATTCCCATCCTGGACATTCTTTACATTGATGAACAATCACAGATTTCTTATTACATCCATGAAGTGCTGGTGTTCAGGCTAGATTTATGCTTTGATGAAAGAGATGGATTTTGTGAGAATGGGTACTGACCAGAAATCAGGTGAGAGGGAAGGAGAAGTCTAGGGTTGCGTGCTTCTCTTGGATTTTCTAGATCTTTTGCTGACAAATATAATAACCACTTCCCTGAATTTTGAGGGCCTCTTCTAAACCTTAAATAAATAATGTCACAGGTGGTGAAATGAAGGCCATTGGAAGGGAAAGAACCTGCCCTGTATCACACAGTGATTTAGTGGCAATTGGGTTAAAAGGAATGGAAAGAAATTAAAATGTAGAAAATTTTGAATTAATCTTATCCTTTTAAAAACTCAAACTCATCCACACAAATAAAATTAGATTTAAACAATTGGAAAAACATGAATTTCTCGTGGGTAGAATGAGCCAATATAATAAAATGACAATCCTATCTTAAAAAAAAAAAAACCTTCTAGTGGCTGTGTTCCATTTTTGAATGGAAGATGTGGGAGGCTGTGGAAAAGGACTCTTTTAATTGCACACTTTCTCCTTTCTCTTGATTGTTCATGATGAGTGTTCATAGACTCAATAAGTTGGAAAGGTCCGTAGAGGCCAGCTAGTTCAGCTTCCCACCTAATGCAGGATTCCTCTCTGCTATGTTGCTAATAATTATCCAGCTTCTGCTTGAAGACATCTAGTGACAGGGAACTTGCTACTTCTAAAGTATCCTACTCTACTTTTGAATATCCATCTTTTTTCCTTTACCATATCATATTATTGTCCTTATTCTGTCTCATTCTTCTCAAATCTTAAAGGATCTCTGCCTAAACTGGCATTAAGGAGGAGCAGAACCTCCTAATCATTTAAGAGTTTTTCTCTTTCACTGATGTTGGCTCTTCTACAATCTGTGTAGAACACAGTCATCCATGGCTTTTTATTCTTTGTGATTCTTGTCCACTGATAAAACAATGGCTTTCCATGAAAAAAGAGGGCTTGTTCAGACCTTTATATCCAGGGAACTTGATTAAATAGTTCAAAGACAGAAAGAAAGGTCTCATATACAACAAAATATTTATAGAAGCCCTTTTTTGTGGTAATAAAAGCCTGGAATCAAAGTAGGCAACCTTGAATTTTGGAATAGCTAACCACATTGTGGTGCATAGGCATAATGGGATAGTTCTCCATCTAAAGAAATGAAAGGATCAGAATTTAAGGAAGCATATAAGGATTTGTATGAACTGATTCAGAATGAAATAAGCAAGATCTGGACAACAGTATACACAGTGACTACCACAATTAGAATCCAAAGAACAAAAACCAGACTGAATACCAGGGAACTAGAACAACCAAGCTAAGGACAAAAGGTGTGGTATATTGCATATGCCATCAGATGGAGCTGATGTGTTATTTCTGCAGAATTCCTTTTTGAACTTTCTTTCCAACCTTTGTTGAGGGAAGAAGAGACTAGCATTTCAATAGTGCCTATTATGTGTCAATCAACATGCTGAAGACATTTCACAAATATTATCTCATGTGATTATTCCAAAAATCCTGGGAGGTAGGTACTGTTATCATTGGCATTTTATAGTTAGGAAACTGAGGCACAGAGAAGTCAAGTGACTTGACCAGGGTCACATGGGTAAGGGTGTGAGGCTGGATTTGAATTTATGTCTTTTTGTATCCAAGCCCACCATGCTCTTATGCCACCTTGCTTCCTAAATTGTGTTAAAGAATTTGGAAATGAGAGGATATAAAAAATAAGATATCAATAAAATAAGATTAAAAATTGGCAAAAACAATTTTTAAATAAAAAACAGTTTTCTGGGTTTAGACATAGTAGCTTATTGGAGATAGTTAGGTCGCTCAGTGGATAGAGAACCAGGACTGGAGCAAAGAGGTCCTGGGTTCAAATGTGACTTCAGACACTTCCTAGCTATGTATGTGATCCTGGACAAGTCATTTAGCTCCCATTGTCTAGCCTTTACTGCTCTTCTTCCTTGGAACTGATCGTAGTATCAGCAAGGATTTAAAAATATATAGAAACTTATGTAGTTCTTTATTGGGAAAGTTGAAATGATCAAAATAAATAACACTGAGAAAAAGGAGAGGAAGCCTAACATAAGGAGATGTAACAGGGTCTAGTGGGAAAAAAGCATTGTATTTGGATTCAGTCAAGCTGATCTGAATCATGTTCAGTGTGGCCTTAGCTCATCTCTTTGGGGCTGTTACTTCATCAATAAAGGAAGGGGTTGGACTAGCTGATCTTTCCATTTCTAACAATCTATGAAACTGATATTTAAATATTGTATCATATAATTTAATATTGCTTCAGACTATTAATATATCAACCAATAATTAATGTTAATTATATTAACAATATTTTGATTCAATTTAATCTCCTATTCTTGAAAGGAATAATCTGTAGGGGGCAGAATTTCACCATGAAATGGACAGGTGGCTCAAGCTGTGGTCTAAAAAGTTTTGTCCAAGTGACGAAAATGAGCACAACTAGAAGCCAGAGCCAGAATTATATTCTTGCCTCGGGGCAGATGAACTGGATGGAGGCCAAAAGCTGAAACTCAAGGATAAGATTTCTTTTCTACCAGATAAACTTGCCTTTTAGATCCCATCCTCTTACTTCTTAGCCAATTTGGAAGGTTCTCTTCCTTCTCTTTGGGGAAACCTCATTAATCAAAATATCCTGTAGAAAAGGAAAGGATACACAGTGCTTTTCTCTGATTATAGTCTAAAATGGAGAAGGAGAAAAATATCTCCACCAAAACCTTAGGAAAAGTTGTTCATTTTGGGAAGAGGAAGCTCCATGAGGGTAGAGACAGTTTTCATTTGTGTCTTTGTAGACTCAGCATCAAGGAGCACAATGGACATGTGAGCAGGCTGCAATATGGAGAACTTAATTTTTTTTATTCTTTGTAATTTTATTTTGGATTAGATTATATTTATACTCATTCCTTCTTTGGTCTTTAAGAAGATACTCTGTTGAGTATTGATATAAATTTTTTAAATTAATTTTTTTTTGACATGGAGAACTTTGAAGAACATAAGATCATAGATTTAGAGCTCATTGAATCCTTAGAGGCCATTGAATCCAACCTTGTAGATTTTACAGATGAGGAAACTGAGGCTGAGAAAGGATCACACAATTAATAAGAGTCTGAGACAAGATTTGAACTCAGATCTTACTGAATCTAAGTCCAACACTCTTATCTTTTATGCCACATAGCTACTTAGGATCATAGCATAGTACATTTAGGTATGATGTTCCTCCTGATCCCCTTCATTTTGTAGATGAGGAAACTAAGACCCAGAGAGATTTAGGTCATACAGGCAGAACATATCAGGACTAGAATTTTAGCTCTGGTTTTCTGCCTCTGAAAATCACACACTTTCCTCTATACCCCACTGATTCTTTAAGGAGTAAAAGATATCAGGAAAATGCATGGTATAGGGACTGGCTAGGTGACTCAGTGGATAGAGAGCCAGGTCTGGAGATGGGACATCCTGGGTTCAGATATAATAATGATTCTAAGATGGAAGGTAAAGGATTAAAGAAAAAAAATTCATGGTAGGAAGGAAATATGGGTGATCACATGGTAAGGGCACCCTCAGGATTTGAGGAACAATGAACTTTCTGTGGCAAACCTCTAGACTGGTGTGGACAAGAGACATGGGATCAATAGGCATGGATGAGTTGGGACTTCTGTTGCTGGAGGTAAGATGCAAGTCTGTGAGATCACAGACCCATATGAGTATCCATACTGTTTAGCCGTGTGTCTGGCACACATAGATGTTCAGTAAGTACAGTAAGAATTGGATCAGAAACATCTGGAGACCACAGAAAAACTGGTAGCATTAGGGATAGAAAATTAGCAAACGCCAGACCAAATTCAGGTTCAAGTTATTCAGTTCAATTTAATGTCTGCTGAGTACAAACTGGGCTTGTTGTTGGGAAAGCTCAAAGACAATATAGGTATAGAGCTGGATGGAATCTCAGAGGCCATCTGGTCTGACCCTCTCATTTTACAAATGAGGAGACTGATGACCAGGGTTTAAAAGGATTTGAAGTCACACAAGTAGTAAGCAGTGGAGAAGGGAACTTGGAGCATCATCAGGAGGAAATTGCTTTGCAAATCTTTTGGTACAAGGTAAATGTGAGCTACTAATGCTTCCTTGGCAGCTTTTTTGAAGTCTATTGCTTTGTATTTCTACTGCCTTTGTCCTTTCTACAGATCTTCATTTCATGCTACTTAGGGCTATTGCAGGAGCCAATCTATAGGCGTCTTTATTTACCCAATCCAAAATAAACCAGTGCCAGAATAACCTTTCTTATATAGAGCTCAGGGCATCTCTACTCAAAAATCTTCAGTAGCTTCCTATTTATTATCAAATACAGTTTCAGTTTTTCTGTATGGTATTCAAAGTCATCTACAACTTGGCATCACTGTCCTTTTTTCTGGATTATCTCCTGTGGCTCCCCTCTATATAGTTTACTTGAACTAGTGATCTTTTATCTCTGCATTGAGTGCAATATTCTTCAGTCTCTGATCCTTTGCTTACATTATTCTTTTTGGAAGATCCTCTCTTCCAAGTTTTGCCTATTGAAATCCTCTTAATTCTTGAAAAGGAAACCACAATGCCAGGTCTTTTGAAAGAACTCTTCTGTTCTCATAATACAATGTTTGTAAATTTGAAATGCAATTTTTATGTAATGTATAATTATTCACAAAGGCCATATGCTTCATGAGATCAGAGAATTTAAATGTAAATAGTTTGCATTCTCTAACATAATGTTTTTTACATATGATCCACTTAACATGCATTTATTGCATTATATTCTTGTATTAAGTCTTCTATCAAAGTAAAATAGTCATGGGTTTTTACAATATGCCCTTCCCTTATTTAGTAATATTATATATTTTAGTTCACTACGTGGAACTAACTGTTTCTCTCATGTCAAATTTTGTTAGGTCAGATGACACTTAATACTTAAAAAGTAGGGATCTTTTTTTTGTTACTGTTCAACATTAACATTTTTGAATAGAAGATTACTTGGAAGCTTCTCTTTAGCTCACAGTAAGGTGAGCATTTTTTAGTTTTTCCTTTAGAAAAATTATTACTTGTTTCCACCCCACTATAATTCACACCTTCTTATTCATGGTCAAAATCTTACTTACTAGTTACTGTGAAGACCTCCTCTCTTCACTTTACCCAGTTGAGTTATGCAAGCCACGTGATTAGGGGTTTTCTCCCAGGTTAATTTCCATCCTCTTTGATCATGCTGGACTGTTTTTTCCCTCATCCTTTGTTTTATTCTTTGTTATGGGGATATTTCTGTGTATTGGGGTGGGGTGAGGGAGCAGGATGTAAAAACAAATGCTATCAATAAAAAGTTAGTGTTTTGAAATCCTTAGTTGATAGAGTTATTTTGCTTTTATCCAATTAAATATGTAGCCCTAATTAGTCAAGCAAACATTCCTGATTACTGGTTTGCCAATGATTTTTTCTAGCCCCAAGATTATGGTCATGAGATAACAGAGGAAGTTTGACTCATCAGTGTACTACCAGATTAGTCATCCAGAAGTCCTTATGGAAAACCAGCTGTCTAATATTTGAGCAATACCTGGTGAATATTAGAGTGCAGAAGGTGACTGATGAATGTGGTTATTGAGAATAATGGATTGGAAACATTTTCTTCTCTAAGCCATTATTATGCCAATCTTACATATATTGTGGATCCAGGAAAATGTAATAGTCACTTAAGAAAGAAACTTAAATATTATTACCAATTCTTTCTTAGTTGTCAAAAAGAAATGGACAGAATAATTTGAGAAATTGGAGTTCTCTTCTCTGCCATCCACTTTTTTGATGATCTTGTTGATTTGAAATAATCAGTAGTCTGCCTTTTTTTTTTTGCTTTTAATAGTACTACATTGATGGGCTGTAATAGAGGTAATATTTCACTCTTTGGAAAAGATGTTTCAGAAATAGGATTCTCTGGATATAATTAGAAGAAATTGAAGAGATCCTCATTAAAATGTAATCCCATTGTAAAAAAAAGTCATTTTCAGATTTTACAAAAGTACTCTGACACAATATGGTTGTAAGAAGTTAGACTAAAGGGTGTCAGAGAGAGCCTATACAGAAATAAAGAAATTATTTTTATATCTCTCAGAGGCAGTATAGTAGAATGGATAGAAAGTCAGTCTTGAAGTAAGAAAGATGTTAATTCAATCCCTGCCTTTCATCCATGCTATCTTTCTCACTCTGGGAAAGTTATTTAATTTCTTGGCACCTTAATCAACTCTCTTAGACTCTAAGATGATGTTAGAGACCAATTGCCAGTTTATCTAAGTGAAAGAGGTTCCCATACTGGGAGTTCCCTATACTGATGAAATCATAAGTCTATATCCAACAAAATGCCCAAAAATACCCCCCCCCAAAAAAATAAGAAGGAAGTTAGTAATTAATGTCTTGCCTTCCTCTTAGGTGCCCTTAGAAATCAATGCAGTTCTGATTCTTTTGGGTCTAGATTCCCAACCTTCGTTAAGAGTGGCTAAAAGAGGAACCTTCAGCTGGTAAGGGGTGGAGGGAGGCAGAGTTAAGATGACCTTTTAGAAGCAGCAAAAGTCTAGACTTCTGTGAAAACCCTTCCACACCAATAAAAAACAAAGGGCTTTGAGGGGACAGAAAACCAAATTTAACAACAGGACAAAGTTGGAGGGACCTTCCTGCTCAATTAAACTTAAAAGGTACATAGAGAAGGCTAAATACTCAGGTTTAAGAAAAAGGAAGTAGGAAGGTCCCAGGACCCCTCCTCTACCTACCATGCTGAGTCTCCAGCTGTCACTGGAATCTTTGGGCAAGGGCCCCAGAGGAAATGCCTTGGTGCCACAGCTGTGCCAGGTTCAAGGTTCTAACCATAGCCAGCAGGGAGGGCAGCCTAGTCTCAGCCACTACTCTCCATCTTGGGCCTCTCCTTCTGGAGATTTTGGCCTCAGGGCATATCCACCTCCAGAGATCAGCTCTGTTCCAGCTTAATTTAGTCTATCAATAGGGCAGACAAGAAGTCTTCAGAGGGTAGGGAAGCTCAATCTCCAACACCCTTCCCCAACCTATAATAAAAGATGAGATTGGCAACTCTTAAAATTGTTATTATCATCAGGGTAGCTAGAAGAAATATACTTAGAGGGAACAGTGACAAACTGTATAGGATGAAATGTCAATATATATATATATATATATATATATAAACTAGGGGTAAAAAAGAGGATAATACTAAGAGAAATGGGAAAAAGAAATAAAATGGGGGTAATTTAATATTTCATAAAGAAGCACTTGGTGGGGAGGGGAGGAGAAGACCAATACAATGGAAAGGTGAAAGAGGTTGGAGACAGTCTCCAAGAAAATTTTAATCATTACAGTGGGAAGGGTCAGAAAGGTTCAAATGGAAGGAAAACCTCCAACTTCAAATTCAATCATCATCACCTTTGTCAACACCATCAAGAACAACATCATCAACATCATCAACATCATCAACATCAAGAACATCAAGAACAACATCATCAACATCAAGAACATAAAAAAGAACATCATCAACATCAAGAACATCAAGAACAACATCATCAACATCAAGAACATCAAGAACAACATCATCAACATCAAGAACATCAAGAACAACATCATCAATATCATCAACATCAAGAACATCAAGAACAACATCAAGAACATCAAGAACAACATCATCAACATCAAGAACATAAAAAAGAACATCATCAACATCAAGAACATCAAAAAGAACATCATCAATATCAAGAACATCAAGAACAACATCATCAACATCATCAACATCAAGAACATCAAGAACATAAAAAAGAACATCATCAACATCAAGAACATAAAAAAGAACATCATCAACATCAAGAACATAAAAAAGAACATCATCAACATCAAGAACATCAAGAACAACATCATCAACATCAAGAACATCAAGAACAACATCATCAACATCAAGAACATCAAGAACATCATCAACATCAAGAACATCAAGAACAACATCATCAACATCAAGAACATCAAGAACAACATCATCAACATCAAGAACATCAAGAACATCATCAACATCAAGAACATCAAGAACAACATCATCAACATCAAGAACAACATCATCAACATCAAGAACATCAAGAACAACATCATCAATGTCGTCAACACCAACAACATCATCAACACCAACAACATCATCAACACCAACAACATCATCATCAACAACACCAACATCATCCTCAACAACATCCGCAACAACACCCAGAACATCATCAACATCATCAACATCTACATCATCAACAACATTCTCAACAACATCAACAACATCCTCAACAACATTCTCAACATCAACATCAAAGTCATCAATATCTACATCCTCAACAATATCCTCAACATCAACAAAATCAACATAATCAATATCTACATCCTCAACAACATCCTCAACATCAACAAAATCAACATAATCAATATCTACATCCTCAACAACATCCTCAACAACATAAAAAACATCATCAAAGTCATCAACATCTACATCCTCAACAACATCAACAACATCATCAACATGATCAAAATGTTCAACATCTACATCCTCAACAACATCAACATCATCAACGTCATCATCTACATCATCTACATCATCAAAATCTTCATTGTCAACATCATCAACAACATCAACAACATCATCAACACCATCAACATTGATATCTTCATCATCAACATCATCAATCTAATCCTCAGAAATATCATCAACATCAACATCGTTGTCATCAACAACATCATCATCAACAACCTCAAGAACAACAACATCAACATCAACACCTAACTATCCATCTTTTCCTGGCCCAGGAAAGATTTTTGCTGGGTGGCCTAACCTAATAGCATACTATGCAGAGTACTGAATGAGAACCAAAAGACCTAAACTCTAGGCTTTAGTGCCACTATGTGTCCTTTGGGGATAAAAAGAAAGCCTTCTTTTTCCTGGATTCAGTTTCCTCATTTATGTATGAGTAAAGCTTACCTGGACTTTGATTAAATTAATCAGTTAAATCATAGAATAAACCAGGTGTAAACAGGATAAAAAGAGATTATTCACTTATAAAAATGAATGATGAAGAAAAAAAAGAGGAACCTTCCCTTTGAAGCAGTTAACATGGCCAAAGTTAGTGGAGATCAGATGAGAGACTATATTTACTAGAGACTATATTTAGTAAAGCAGCCCTTGAGGGGAGTCTTTTTAGGGAGACAGTTCTGCTGAATAAGTAGATGCCATATTGACAGAACACATACACTTTGGGGACAGCAAAGAATGGGAATTTGAAACCCTGATGAGAATTTATTATGGCTGAAATGAAAGTGGTAAAGCTATTGAAGTCAATTAAACCATTGTTAAAATTAAGGCACTAGGGCTAGAGCAAAGACAAAACAGCCTAGGGGGCAGGTAAGAGAGGGATACAACATGTACCCAGTAAAGTGCAAAGGGTCCTAAAAGTCTCAGTTTTAATCTACTAAAGCTTAAGACTGTACTAAATCTTTTGGAACTAATTCTTTTGTTTTATACAAGTGAGGGATTCAGTGAAGTAAATAAATGATCAGATAATAGGTCTAGGCATATTAGGGTAGGGAGAGAAAGCTAAGAACTTTGGGCACTGGGATGGGTTGTGCTTTTCAGAAAAAGGAAGAAAAATTGTGTGAATAGTCATTAGGAATAGAATCTTATGAGAGGAACAATAAAGAGTTTGGTGTCACTGGATTTTAAAGCATAAGGGTATTTGACAGAACCAGCACTTTGAGAAATATCCATGCTTAAGGAATAGTAGATACATGATAAACCTGCCATGGAGACTGAGAAGATTTGGTTAAATGAGTAGGAGGAGAATCAGGAGAGACCAATACTATGGAAACCAAATTAGGAGAGGATATTTAGGGGGTCAACATTTTCCAGAACTTACAAAAAATTGAGGAGGATGAGGATCATAAAAATCTATTGGATATATTTACTGAGGTCATTGATCATCCTTCAGAGAACAGTTTCATAAGATTTTTGGGATCAGAAATGGGATCACAAGTAGTTAAAGAGTATATGGGTAGTGAGGAAGTGATTCCAGTAAGCATAGAATATTCATATTAGATTGTTACTGGTAAAAAGGTAGAAAGAGAGAATAAAAAATCAAGGAGGTAGTATGGGCAAATGAAAGTTTTTAAAGAATGGAAATATAATAGCATAGATAGAAGGAAAATTTGATGGGGGTAAGCTCTGGATAAGATAGAAGAGGATGCCATGGGGGAGCACAAGTTACAAGGGTGATGCTTATGAAAGGAAAAAGCCACTGTATCATCTTAGACTGGTGCAGAGGGAAGGGAGGGTGATGGGTAAAAATAATTGAATGTATTTTGATACAGACTAGAGAAGATGAAGGGAAACACATGACAAGTCCCTTTTTGCAGCCAAGTTAGTAGAAAAATAATTTATGGGGGAGCTTGAGGGAAGCATGTGGAGTTCAAGAAAAGCAATATTTGGAATAGCTACTGATAGTTGCATTGAGAAGTGGGAATCCAGTTGTGCTAATTTATTATGAATTTGTAGTGAACCCTTGTGTTGGGGGATGTGGGAGGAATGAAAGTGCTATAGAGAAGAGGAGAGTAGATGAGGGAAGAAATAAGATGTCTTTAAGAGAAAGGCAGATTTCTAGGAGCACTGATACATAGGGAGAGAAAGCAGAGAAAAGAGGAGGAGAGTTTATCAGTGTTCCAGTTCCTGAGGAGGAGAGGGGTTCCAGAGGGCATAGTTGAGAGGAAGTATGGAAGATATTGCTGTATCTTTTTCAGCTTGACAGGTAGTGTCTCCACATAACAAGGAGCTTTTTGACTCAGTGGCTAGTGTCTCTACATAATAAAGATGAGGGTAATAGGAAGTAAAAATGTGTTAATTTGTTAATAGTAAGTTAGGAAAAGCACCAGATTGGAAAACCATGTAGATGAGATTGGCTTTAGTTTTCTAATTGTAATTGTGGTATGAAAGTGCCTCTGACTGTGATATCTCTTGGAGAATTACCTAAGGATGAGAATTGGCAACAGAAGTACTGGTGTCATGGTGGTTGGGAAGGTTGTATAAAGGAGAGATATTTTGAAATGGTATTGTTGTACAAGGAGTTAACAGTCTAAGAGAGGGCATATGAGATGGATACAAGTCCTATACTCTTTTAAAAAATGTTGTATTGAAACTATTTATAGTTTCAAGAGGTAGTGTGATATAGAGAGAGGAGTGCATAAATCATTGTATCTAGGAGAAAAAGAAAAAAACTGTTAAGTAAAAGGGGAAATATTAACATCAAATACCTTTGATTAAAGTCTAATATCTAAGACCTATCATGAACTGATAGTATAAGATAAAAGGTCAAAGGATATGAATAATTCTGAAAAGAAGTTGTGTAAACTATCAACCACCAGTGGGGAGAATTATGGCAAATAACTGATGAGAAGAGAAATATAATTAAAACAATGTTGAGGTTTTTACTGGACTTGGATGGCTCTAGAAGACAAAATGAAGCTGCAGTCTTTGTACAACTCTGCCTCACTTAAATTCAATTCATGTACAAGTCAAGACATCACCCCACAATGTCATTGATCCTCTGAAAACAAAAGACAAACAAACAACAAAATAACTTCTATCTTTGGGTTCTTCACATTTGTCATTTCTTACAGCAAAATAATGTTCCTTTAACTTTATTTATAGTACTTTATTCAGTCATCCCTCAAAATATGGGTACCCAATTTGTTTCTGGTTTTTATTTTTTCTATCACAGAAAGTGTTGCTACAAGCATCTGGGTATATATGGAACTTTTGTCTTTCTTTTTGACTTCTTTAGTAAAGGAAATGCATCCTCCAAGGATGGGAATGCTTTAGGGACTTTTTCATCTTCTGAAGAGCTGTCTAGAATTGTCAGACCAATAGTTCATATCCCATCAGTGGTGTGTTTGTCTTCCCAAGGTCCTTCTAATTTTGAAAATTTCCATTAAAAAATCTTTCCCATTTTTTTTCTGGGTATGATGTGAAACTTCCACATTTTTTTCCAAATTGTATTTCTCTTATTATCAGTGATTTGCCACATTTCCTCCCAATGGTGGTTGATAGTTTGCATATCTTTTTTTTTTCAAAACTGTTTAAGTTCTTTGAGTATTCACCTTTTGGGAAATAGCTTTTGGTCTTATGGTTGTATCAAGTCTCAATTTGTCTTTGATATTGAACTTTTATTGGATATTTTTAATGGAAAGATTCTTCCTCTATACTTAATAATTTTTCTCTTTGCCCCATATATTGATTTATGCATTCTTTCATCTATACTATACTACTTCCTAGAACTGTATTTAATAAGGGTGCTATACAATTTAGTACACAAATGAAAAAATGCAGTATTTATTATACCATTGTGTTGTGATCAAGGATGGATTTAGGGAAGGCATGATTGCTCTCTTCAGGG
Source organism: Monodelphis domestica (assembly GCF_027887165.1). NCBI lineage: Eukaryota > Metazoa > Chordata > Mammalia > Didelphimorphia > Didelphidae > Monodelphis > Monodelphis domestica. The sequence goes on from NC_077234.1 coordinate 58,683,586, forward strand.
TCTATCATACAGACCAGGAATTATATTATACTGATCATCCGCTGAAGGTTATACTAGGAGCTATGGATACAAGTTTCAGAGAAACAAATTTAGGCTTGATGAAAGGAAAACTTCTTAACCACAGAGATGTACAAAATAGAATGTGCAGTCTTGAGATGCAGTGAATTCCCTTTCACAAATAGCAGAGGGTAGATGAACCCTTGTTGGATCTGTGGTGGAGGGCATCCCTGTTCAGGAATGAAATGAATTACACAGTAGCCTCACAAGGTTCTGTTTAATTCCAATATTCTGTGATGTAAGGTAGAATGTGAAAGAGAGAGAAGAAACATCTACCCATAGTGCTCAAGGAAAATTTGAAGAGAGATAAATCCTTTTCATCAGATGGGAAAGGAGAGTATCAGAGGAAGTTGTAGGAGGAGATAGCCCCTGAAAGAAGACTCTTTCAACGTAGGTTTTTTGAGGGAGGAAGGAACATTTCAGGCACGAGAGCAGATGTGTCTCTTTTTCAGTAGCAAGAAGGTGAAGGAAGAGATTTTGCTTGCTCAGTTTACTTTGTCATGATTCAAAGAGGAAATATGCAATATATGCAAGGAAAGTGAATACAATACAATTTGTCTAATAAAGTATATGAACAAGAGAGCCCGATATTTTGTCATGTGCATTTAGAAATACATGGAATGGGAATATTAACATCCGTGATCACATTTCATTTAAAAGTTAACTTTCTTGGTAGCTAACAGTCTTCTGCATGTGAAAGTACTATGAATGTTGAGCTTAGACAAAACAATGACTGATTTTTTTGCATCAAGTAGCTGTGCTTCCATTTATGGATTAAAGAATAAACCTCTTTCTATTTGGACTGAGTTGAGTTTGAATTATGACATAAACTTGTGATAAAATTTTTGAAAATTAAAAGTTTTCTTATTTATTGTAGAAAACATTTGGAAGGATGATCATAATTCTGCCCTACTTAAAATGTGACACAACATATTTTATCCACTTATAATTTTAAAGGAGTAATTACTAAGTAATTGTTTTATAATCCATCCTGTACATGCATTTCTCATTGTTGTTATTCAGAGAACCAAAAATGCAATTTCCCAAATTAAGCCATTATTGTTTATAGTTAATGACTGTCTAAAGCTGACAGGTTAGTGCAAAGGATTACGTCATGTCTACATACTAGTCTCCTTCTCTTTTCCCAGCCCAAACAGCAGCCTACTTAGAAAATGTGACCTAAAGATGGCAGGACACTGCCTGGGTGGTTTCTATGTGTGGTGTTTGACTATTTGATGAAATAAAAACAAGGTACCAGATTAAAATGCGTTAGAAACATTGCACCGAAGAGATCATATTCCTTCTGACCTTTTAAAGCACATTTATGATTCAGGAGATTTTGTTAAAATGAAATTACTTTGGAATGCATTTTACTTGAGGACCAAACTAACTGTGTACCCTTAATTCCTACAGAGAGTAGTTTGTTCAAAGGACATTCTTGTTGTAAATCTGTCAAAAGAGAAGAAACAATCATTTTTCATGATTCTACAAATTGTAGACTAGCAATCATAAAAATTGTTTAAACTTAGATATGTAACTCTTGAATACAGGAACATTGCTCTGACCAGACTTTTACCCCATGGAGAATAAAAATGTCATCTTTGGGGTTTATGTTCTCTTCCATCCTTTTTCCCCCATGGGGAAAAACAAACCCAAACTACGTTTTATTATGTCTCAGTCTATAAAACAGCAAACTCTTTCTGAGCCAACATGAATGATATACTTTAATGCTTTTTCCTAAGATAGGTGCATGCTTAAATGAGAGATGCTTATAGGAGGTGAGATCTGTACTAACATTCATCTCGTTTCAACCAATATTCTTTTGGTGCTGCCTATATGAAGGGACCTGTGGTAGTCACTTGGGACACAAAATGGAAAAATGACCCAGACTCTGACCTCAGCATTCTTATGTTCAAATGAAGGAGTGTGTGGGGGATACAAGTGGGTGGAGTGAAGTGACAAAAAAAAATATGTTCTAAGGTACAGTATGGAAAGGACCAAAGAAAAATCCAGACAGTATGCCATAAAAGGGAGTCAGTAAGACCACTAGTTGAGTGGGTCATCTTGTTTAAGTTCAGGTTGAGGTCCAGGTCTAAGTCCAGATGACCTCTGGGGTCCCTTGACTCTTAGATTCTGTTGCTTCCTACAAGAGAGATAAGGGAAGACATTGTAGAGGAAATATTTTCCAAACTAGAAGTAGGGGAAAAGATTTTCAATAGGAAAAATGCAGAGGAAGGCCTTGGGAATTTATGAAAACAAGAAAAAACAGGGTATGATTAGACACAGTAGGACAAGACTTTTCCTGGAAAATGAAGCACTTGAAGGGTAGTAGTTTGAAATAAGTAGGGTTGGCATCATATTGTGGAAAATTTTGAATTCTAAGTTAAATATATTTTATTCTTTAGGCAATAGGGAGCAACTGATAGAATTTGAGTAGGGGAGTGATGTAAGACTTTGGAAGTATATTATGAAATTTAATTGGAAAGTTTGGATAAAGGAGAAACTAGTGACAAAGAAACCAAGTAGGACATTATTCTAGTAATCCTGGTAAGTGGTGGTGAGGACTTGACCTTGGATAGTAGGAGAGTGTTGGCATAAATAAAGGGGGGGAGATGAGAGAGATGTTTGGAAGCAGCTGGACATGGGAAGATGAAGGGAGAGGAGTAGGAGGAGAGAGGAACCACTAAATATGTCATTAAGGAATTGAGCATGAGAAGATGGTGGCTCCTTCCATAGAAATAGGGAAATGAAATATAGTTCAACATTTTTAAAGAGTATGACATATAGTATTTGAAAATCTCAATTCTGGGAGAAGCAGAACAAACTTCATAATTCAACCTTGCTACTACCTCAGTTTCTTTATCTATCAAATGAGTGAATTGAACTAGATGACCTCTGAGATGCATTCTGGCTCAATTCATGTTCTTTAAAATTTCTTTAAATTATTTTTATTGATATGCAAAAACACTTCCATATTGGTCATTGTTTTAAGAGCAGACTCATCCTTCACCAAAACTGCAAAGTAAAACCATAAATACACTGATGTGAAAGATGACTCCCAACAATTCTTTCTCTGGCAGTGGATAGCATTCCCTACCATAAGTCTTTCAGGATTGTCCCAGATCATTGCACTACTGAGAGCAGCCAAGTTTTCACAGATAATCATTGTCCAACATTGTTATTATTGTGTACGATGTTCTCCCAGTTCTGTTTATTTTGCTCTGTATCAGTTTCTGCAGTTGATTTATGTTCTTAATAGTAAATCAAGCAAGATGGATTCTGGATAAAAGAATCAAAGAAAGACATTCAGGAATGCTCAAAATTTAGTCCATCACGAAGAAGATAGATTCCCATAGTTCCTGTGTATCTGAAAGGAGACCTGGAAACCAGACAATATCATTCCTTGGAAAGTAGCCATTGGAGTTCTCTGTGAGAAACATTGTCCAAAGTTCCCTCCCACTCTCCAGGCAACAATGATAATAATAATAATAACTAATATTTATGGTGCTTTAAGGGCTGCAGGGCACTTTTTTATGTATATGTTCATTTGATCCCCAAGAAGTGTGTAAGTGCTATTATTAGCCCCAGTTTACTGAGATGGACAGAAGTTAAGTGGATTGGCCAGAGTTCCATAGTAATGGTAATGAGATAGGATTCAAACTCAGATTGACTTCCTGACCCCAAGTCTAGAATTCTATTAGAACTATCTAGCTATAGTATTAGAGTGAAAGTCCTACTTCACAAAAGTCCTACTTCAGTCTCACCACAATATGGTAATGATATTGATTTCTCAAAGGCTATGACAGTGAAACACACAATCTGGTAGATTTTGCTTGCCAAAAGGCTTGGGTTTTGTCCTTAGGCTATTTATTGTGGAAAGATCAGTGTAGATTATTCTTAGTGCAGAGATGCTTATTACTAGCAGGCAGACCCCTAGGTAATGGGTTCTTTGTCCTTCAACAGTCAGTTCATAAACATTTATCAAGAGCTCATTATAGGGGTAGCTAGGTAGCATGGAAGATAGAGAGCCATGCCTGGAGTTGGGAGGACCTGCATTCAAATCTGACCTCAGACACTTTCTATCTATGTGATCCTGGGCAAGTCACTTGATCCTGATTGCCTAGCCCTTGAAACTCTTCTGTTTTAGAACCGATACTAAAATTGTCTGGCCCTTGTTGTTTTCCTGTCTTAGAATTGATACTAAGACAGAAAGTAAGGGCATAAAAAAAAAGGAAAATGAACCTTTTGGGTGTCAGGAATTGTGCTAAGCAGTAGAAACACTTAAATATACAAAATGGTCCCTTATAAGTAGCCTCTTTCTCCTCTCATGGTGGCTGACCCAGGAAAAGGAGGCAGAAGGTGCTAAGAATGTACTTTTTAGACCATATATATGCAGTAATTTACCTTTTTAAAATTTTATATGTAAAAGATCTTTGTCCAATGAGCAATGAGCTAATTTGCTGAGGAAATGAATTAGTATCATTTCAATATTGGCATTCTAGTTAGACATGAAGCTAGAACACAGAAGTTGTTTTCCTTAATTGGAGGGAAGACTCCTAAGTTTTCTTCAGAGTAAGAAATAAAACATTGTGAAAGTCTGTTTCATTCTCTGTCCAAAGCTAATAAACCATTATTTCATGGGATACCATCATTCAGCAGCCTTCTCAGCCTTAAGATTGCCTTTGCCGCCATGTTCCAGCAGCCTTCTCATCTTGGATGATCCCTGCACTCTGTGACCCCTTCTGCTGAGCAGTCATTTCCTTCCAGGACCACCATTTGAAGAAAGATCCTCAGGCTGGCTATTTTCACTCCTTCATACCTCTCTGTGCCCCTCTCAGGAGTGTGTCTCCATCATGTAATGAGCACCTTCCCTTCCAATCCCTCATTTTTCAGTTCTCTTTAATATGGATTCTTTCCTATTAGAAGACAAGCTTCTCAGAGTTTGCTTCCCTAGCACTTAGTACAGTTCTTTAAGTTGATTTGTTGATGAGACACTTAAGTGTCTGTGATGAACAGAAGACAATAAGGAAGGCGATAGGCTAAAGAGCATCTGGAGAAGGACAGTGTCATATGAGGACAAGTTGAGGGAATTGGAATGTTTAGCATAGAGAAGAGGAGCCTTAGGGGAAATAGGATGGGTGCCTCCAAGGATTTGACAGGCTGTCATATGGAAGAAGTACTGGACTTGTTCTGCTGGCCCTGAGAAGGTAGACTGGGAGCAATGGGTTGAAATTATAGAAATGCAGATTTCAGCTTGATGAAAAACAAAACACAAAATTTTCCTAACAATTAAAACTATTAAAAATATAATGAACTGCCTCATCCATATAAGTGTCACAAAGATGGGAGACCCTGGCAAATGCTAAGAGGTAGAAAGACAGAGTAAGGCAAACACATGGCCCCTGCACTTGAGGAGCTCACATTGCAATGGGAAAGACAGCATATAGACATCCATGCAATACAGGATAGTTTTAAGCAGAGTAGATGGAAGATAATCTCTGAGGGAAGGCACTAGCAGTAAGGGAGGGTTAGTTCTTAGAGAAGGGGAGGGAGAACCAGGAAAGACTTCCTACAGAAGGTGACATTAGAGCTGAATCTTGAGTCATGTCTAAGTAGAATGTCAATGTGTGACCCTGGACAGGTCACATAACTTCTCTTTGTTCTAAGCAATCTTCTAAGTCTATAAATTGCAGAGAAGATGTCCATCTGCATTGGTGGCTCACTTGGATCTTCCCCATGTCAGTTGAAATCACAATCCTGTCTTTATGTGCCAAACACTGCGCTCACTGTGCTAGCTCAATTCTGGCTGAGTAACATAGTTATAGAAAGGAAATCATGTCAATTCATGGATAGAATCTTGTGCTTGTGGGTTGGCCCTTAGCTGGTGGTTCAGTTGGCAAAGCCTATGAGGCTCCAGAGTAATTTTCACATTCTGATGAGGCACCAGAGTAAAACTTTAGTGACGTTGCAAGACTTCATAGTCATGCGAGACTCACGAGTTTTGACCTGAGTCAAATTCTGACTAGCAACTAACTGGGAGGTTAAGGGAACCATCTTTTGTTGCCAGTATTTATATACTTGGAGGGCTGACATGTGGAAGAAGACCAGATTTATTTTGCCTGAACCCAGAAGGGAGATCAAGAATTAGTGGGTGGAAGTTTTGAGAAGACGGTTTTTATTCAACAAAGAGAAGAAGTTGCTAAGACGTAATATTTTCTGAAAGTTGAGTGGGATACTATAGGATCTCATCAGCGAGGCACATAGTAGGGGAAAGAGGAGGAACAAACTTTTATTAAGAACTACTTGATACCAGGTACTGTGCTAAGGCTTTACAAATGATAGGTAGTAGTATTATGAGCTCCAATTTACAGTTACAGAAATTGAGTCAAACAGAGGCTGTGACTTGCCTTGGGTGCCACTAGCTAGTGCAAAGATGTGAGAATACAAAGTAGGATAAAAGCATGGCCCCTGCACTTGAGGAGCTCACAATCCAATGGGAAAGACAACATGCAGACAACCATGTACATACAGGATAGGTTCAAGCAGAGCAGAGGGAAGATAATCTCTGAGGGAAGGCACTAGCAGTTAGGGAGGGATGTAATTAGAGAATGGAAGGAAGAACCAAGAAAGACCTCCTACAGAAGGCGAGATTTGAGCTGTCTTGAAGGAAGCTCAGAAGCCAGGAGGCAGAGGTGAGGAAAAAGAGGCATGGGAGAACCCACAGTGCAAAAAAAGACAGGGGAGATGGCATCTGTGAGCGAGAGCCAGAAGGCAGGTGTTACTGAACCACTAAGTACATAGAAGGGAATAACATGTAAGAAGACTGGAAAGGTTATAAAGGGTTTTATATAACCATATATACCTTTTATGTTTAATCCTGTAGGTTATAGGGAACCAATGGAGTTTACTGAGTAGGAGGCAGGGGTGAAATGGTGAGCCTTGTGCTTTATGGCGGTTTAGTGGAGGATGGACCAGCATAGGAAGAGACTTATGGGAGGCTGACCAAGCAGAAGACTGTTACTGTGATAATCTTGTCCAGTATGAATGCTTGCTGGGGTTATTATTGAGGAGGGGTTCATGCTCTAGACTAGATGACCTTCCAGGGCCCTTCAAGTATTTTTTAAAGATTTTATGACCCTATGGAGGAATACTATATGGGCCAACTTAGGTTTCTAGACCGGTTTGGGACGGTATTCAGTGATTTGACCTCATCCCAAATCAAACATAGTCCAAAGTTCTTTTAGGAATCTAGTTTGGTTCCAGGGAATTTGAGATACATCCATACCACTTCAATGGTTTGGCTTCAAGCTGGATGGGAAAGAGAACTGAAGTGGCCCCACATCTTCCCTTGCACTTAGGCTGGCCTCAAACTTAACCAAAGCTTTCTGGGAAGAGAAGAGAGGGTAGGGTACATCTTCACCGTGACTTATGTCTGGCTGTCAGACCAGCTTCTTCCTTTCCTCAGATTCTTTCCAAAATATCACAAGAACTATGGCTTCAGTTTGTCCTCCTCTTACTCATCTGTACCAGGGGATGAATTCTGTATTCTGCTTACTTACAGTTAATGGGAATTTTGAGCTTAAGATCAATGTATAATGGAGCCCCTGATATTAGTCCCTTCCAAGTCCACTATGGAAAAGAGTTTGGAGTTTAATGATAACTCTGTGGTTAAGCAGGATTCCTCCAAGTTTAGAAAGGATCGAGAGAATGCTGGCTCTGGAAGGGTAATGAGAAAGCTCTCCCAGGAAAACAACAGCTGCTCAATAATGAATAAACCAAGGAGGGTTAGTATAGAGCACCTTGGGCCATTGCCATGACTATAATCTGCCCTCGTTTAAACTACTGTTAGTTAGTTTCAGCAAACTTTCTGGGCAAAAAACTCTTGCTCAGCCTAAGGCTCCGAAAGGAGGCTTGTTACAGAATATGCACAGTGGGGTTTCTGCTCAGTGCTGGAGTGTAGATGGGAAGGCTGGGGACAGTGGCTTGAAATCCTTCCAGAGAGTCTGCAGCCCGCTCGGCAAATGTGGAATGTTCGAGCTCTGTCCAAAATTCAAAGATCATTAATTATGTAATACATCAAATCTGTCATTGACATACCTCCCTTTTGTACAATCACAATATTTTGGCACAAAACTATAGGAGGAGAAAAAATGAAACACAGATGCCAAGAAACACCCTAAGCAACTTATGATACGTTGCTCTATCACTCTCTTATGCACTATTTTTTCTTCTTTTCTTGTTTCTCCATGTTCTGTTTTCAGGGAGATTTTTTCCCCTCCTGAGACTAAATTCTTTAATACATCTTCAGGTTTCCAATTTCTTTTTTTTAAAAGACTTTATTATTTTTTTAAATTAAAATACATTGTTGATATCTTGTTTTTATATCACCTGTATTTTCCAGTGTATCCTTTCCCTTTCTCTTGTCCATTTAAAAATTTTAACAGCTCCTATCTATGTAATATTTAATGATTTACAAAGTTGCTTCTTCACAACAACCCTTTGAAGTTGTAAGTGTAAGCAGTATTGTCCCAATATTACATAAGGAGGGGAAAAGGGAGACAGCTAGGCAATACAGTAAATTGATCACTAGGTCTGGACTCGAGAAGACCTGAGTTCAAATTTGGTCTCAGATTCTTCAGACAAGTCACTTAACCTCTGTCTCAGTTTCCTCAGTCACAGAAACTGCTAATAACCACATATACTTCACCGGGTTGTTGTATCAAATGAGATATTTGTTAAATGCATAGCTTTGCACCTGGTACGTAGTAACTGCTTATTCTCTTCCCATATTCCCCCAACCTCCCTTTTAAGTTCAGTAGTCCCAGTAGGGAGGGCAGCTAGGTTACACAGTGTATAGATTTCTGTGCCTTAAATTAGGAAGACTTATCTTCACATCTAGCTTCAGATACTTTTTGGTTGTGTGATCCTAGGCAAGTCACTTAACTCTGTTTGCCTCAGTTTCTTCATTTATAAAATGAGCTGGAGAAAGAAATGGCAAACCCCTCCAGTGTCCCTTTCAAGAAAACACCAAACGGGGTCTTGAAAAATCAGGCACAATGGAAAAGACTCAATAAAGTCTAAGTTGGATTATCTATCTCATTATCACATATGGTGTAATAATGGAATTTGAACTCAGTTCTTTTAGCTCTATGTCTAAGACTTACTCTACTATACTAAACTGTCTTTTCTTATCTCTTTTGGGTGGATTCTTTCATGTTTTCTTCTTTTTTTTCTGTATTTTCTTGCTTTTTATTTGAATTAGTATTTCTTCTTCCACAGATACTATCCAACAGCATTTGCGAGGCTGTTCAAGACAGAATGCTCTGTACAAAACCATAGAATGGGCAATCATTAAGAAGATGTTATATACACAAATTGGTGTTCTTTGTAAACTCAGATATTAAAAGAATGAGTTACAGGATATAGAAGTGTTGGAGATAGTACCAATTACTCTCCCATTTGTAGCTGTTTTTGGGAGACATTATAGAGAAGGAAGGATATTAGGAGTTTGTGAATGATGGAGAACAAGGACCTTTATGACTTGAATCAGAAGGGGGTAAAGCACTAATCTTGAAATCAAATGATTGATATTCTCATTCAAACTCTGATGTAACTGACTATCATTTTGGGCTAATCATTTCCCCTCTGTGTACCTTATTTCCTTAACTATATAAGATGAAAGGAGTTCAAATGGATAGGATGATAGCTAATGTTCCTCTTGACTTTGGCACACTAAGGCTTGTCCCTATTTGAAACCCAACATCTTTCTTTCAGGTTTATTGAAGTAATTTACATTTACTGATTTTGTGATCCTGGGCAAGTCACTTAATCTCTGTTTGTCTCAGTTTTCCAATTTGTAAAAGGAGGATAAAAATAGCATCTCTCTTCTAGGGATGTTGTGAGAATCAAATGAGATAATATTTTTAAAGAGCTTTGTAAGTTTTAAATGTTAATGTAAACTATTGATTTTTAAATAGATACGAAAGCATTCATTCTCTCAACTGCTGGAGGGGAGCTGAGCTTTCTTTCCTCTCCAAAATCAGATTAATTTTAAACATATATTATATAAAAGAAATCATACCAAGATTTCTTATTCAGTGAGGAAGGCAAAGAAGATTAAACGATCTGTTCTTTGTAAGCAAATCACAGACACAATGGGGTGATAATAGGGGGCTTGGACAAAGGAGATCATTTGGACCCAAATTTGTAGAATGTATAGTTTACTATATAGTATTTTCTGGTGAATCACTCCACATTGTGTTTCCAAATGATCCTTCCTGCCTTGCTCTATATTGGCAATGCCCTCCTTCTTCTGGAACACTAAGTTGATCCCATTCAGCCATCTTTCACAGACTGTGTGAAAAATCCAGCATCTCCATGGTGCCATGTCTATCTTAAGGGAAAGAGGGATATCTAATGGTTTATTTCCTCTTTCTTTCCCTTTTCAAAGTGTTCTTGGTCATATAATTGTCCCATTCCATAGACATATCATTATATATTTTTATTTATGTCTGTGGTCATTGAGTCATCATGAGCAATCATCAGCATGGCTCCACATAGGTATTATAATACCATCTGAATTAGACCATAATCTCTTAGGTGGGAGGTTCCTTTTAGTTTTCTTCATAAAACATCCATTTTAGCATCTGTAGGAAAATGTTAGTTTAAATGCTTTTGTTGATGATGATAAAATAAGAATATAATAAAGATATCACAACACACACAGGTGGGGAGAGGGAGTAGGATGAACTGAACAGAACAGACCCTCTCTGTAAAAGAAACTTTAAAGGCTAGAACTCTCTCATAATACAGACTAGTCTTGTTAGGATGGGCCTTTTGCCATGTGTTTGGAGAATGTGATTGTATGTATGGATCATGGGAACCGAGATAAAGCTACTTTAGAACAGGATGAATGAATAAAGCACTTATAAAGTGGATTATGGTGGGCAAAGCACTGGGGATACAAAGAGAGAGTAAGACAATCCTGACTCTACTGCAATACAAAAAGAATGAGATAGAAGGGAGCTCCCAAGCTCAGGCTGAGGACTGTAGTAATAGAATTAATCCTGATAGGTGCTCCATTTGTTGAGTCTTATTCATCTTTGGCTGGTGTTCAAGCCACTCATAAAGGTCCTTTGTAGGCGGATGAAATCGATAACAATGCAAGTAGCATAGACTTTCTCATGTAGGCAATATTAATGCACTCTGTTGCCTTCTCACTTCCCTCGCGAAGAACCATTCACAGGATAGCTTACCAAACATAGAATATTACACTCAAGATGATTTAGATCAATGTGAAGCTAATAAGGCAGAATTGATATAAGTAATTGTTTAACATTAGCTCCATTGGGTTAATGTAGCTCAAGGATGAAGGTGTTTTGCCTTTTAAAATCCAATAACATCCATTAATTAAGGATTACTAAAGACACTGAAACTCATAATTGACTTTGATTGGGTCAATGAATCACATAAAAGCCTTTTTCTATTGTCACTTAGCTAGAGAAAAGAGTTTTGCTCTCACTATGTTACAAAATGGAACATCTGTATAGCTACATAGGTAAGACCTGATTAATGGTATATAATCCACACTATTTAAAATTATCATTGTGTAGAATAGTTTATGTTGTTGGAAATTAGGATGAACAATTTTAAACTAGAAGGAGCCATCAAGGAAACCATCAAGTCTAGGCTCTTCATTTCACATATGAGAAACCGAGGCATAGAAATATCAACTCTCCTGGAGTCACACAGCTATTAAGTGTCTGGGACAGAATTAGAAACTAGATCTTCCTAGCTTCAACTCTCACACTCAGTTCCATTACCCCAAGCTGCCTCTTCTTTTAGCTCATTAAAACTTAATAATACTGAAATAGAAAATGGGCTTTTATGATAAAAATCTGTCATACCAATAGAAGTTACCATTAGAATGGCATTAGAAGAGGATATTGTCTTATCTTTCTTGATATATTTCACATCTTCAACCCTATCTCCCTTAGCCTCTACTCTTCATCTTATCTCTTAGGCTCCTGAAATGCTTCTGGGTAAGGTAATTGCTTTCAGTGGAGGGAAGTGGAATTCATTAGGAGACTACATATTTCATTTTCTCTGGAAAGTACTAATTTTTACAAAGGTTATATCCTGGGAAAGTTGGCATTTAAGTGGCGACTTGAGCCCTGCTATTTTGAGTGACTGCCCAGATTAAAACCATCAACAAAATAGATGCTACCCAATAGCCATTTGCCCCATACACCTTCCATGTTCATACTGCAGGTATAGTGATTTGCTGTTTTCCCCACATTTTGAAGAACCAAGACATTCAATTGAGGTATAAAGTATTCAAAACCACCAGAATATGACTGGAAATATTCCACAGGTACTAATTTAAGAGGTAGATATGTTGAAATCTTTTATAAAAATGGACCAATAATAGTAGTGAACTTTAACATAGCACTTTAAGGTTTCCAAAGCTCCTGATGCATGTTATCTTAGTTTAATTTTACAACATCCTTGGGAGGTAGATTCTATTATTATCCTTTTTTATGGATCTGAGAATTGAGGTAGAAGTTGTGACTTGCTCAGGGTCACACAGTAACTGAGGTTGGATTTGATCCCAGATATTCCTGCCTACAGATCCATTGACATATCTTTTGTGCCACTTGGACTGAAGATGTATGCATCATATGGTATATGGTAAGCAGCGCAAGGGACTAGGATCAGAATCCTTCAGTTTTTTATTCTGTTTCTGAACTGTTCTGATTGGGTCTATGGAGCCAAGTTTGGAAGAAATGACATTCTCATTTATTCTGGTTCATACATTCCTTTCAAAGGATGCTTATTTTGGACTACTTACTCATTTTTTAAAAGGCCAGAGGATATTTAAAAAATTCAACAGAATTATAACCAAGATCTTCCTGGCTCCAACTCTCATGCTTAGTTCTATTACCCCAAGTCGCCTCTCAGTTTATCTCATTAAAACTTAATATACCGAGGTAGGAAATGGGCTTTTATCAACATGCTGTACTGACAGAACATCTGTCACATCCATAGAAGTTAACATTAGCATGTTTTTGGTATTCTATTTCTTGATGTATTTCCTATACTTGCCCCTTTCTCCCCTTAACTCTACTATTCATCTTATCTTTTAGTCTCTTGAAATGCTTCTGTGCAAGGTAATTGATTTCAGTGGAGGGAAGTAGAATTCATTTGGGAGACCACATATTTCATTTTCTCTGGAGAGTACTAATTTACAAAAGTCGTATCTTAGGAAAGCTGGCATTTAAATGGAAACTTAGGTCTGCTATTCTGAGGGGATGCCTAAATTAAAACCATCAATAATAGGAATTTTTTCACTTTTGTCATTGTATCCCAGGGCCTGGCAGAGCATCTGGTACAAAGCAGGTGTTTAATAAATGCTTGTTGATTGATTGATAAGTTGCAAGCATCTACATTGTAGACTGTTGAGCATTTCAAGGAAAGATGACGCTTTATACCATGAAATGATGTTTCCTGTTGAATTTGATATGTTCTGAAATGAATGTACTAATTAAATTATTCATCTTTCCATGGAAAACCTGCCAGACATCTTTTGAATGAGCTACAACTTCTTTATATCTTGCAGTTTCATTTATAGTGAAGATATCCATTTGGATATTTTTCATTTCCTACGCTACGTTACTGACTTTATTGGTCATTGAACAAAGGTTGCATGTTCAGAGCAACAAGAGTTAAATTAATTCTTGTGGATGTCTTCAAAATTGTGTCAAGCTCTCTGAACATCCCCCAAAATAAAAATGCCTCTATCTTAACAGATACAAAATGATCAGTTATCAATTTCAATTAACCGTGTGTGTTTAATCAGACACTGCTGGGTAGTGTGGAGGTCAAAATGAACACCAAGCCAAAAGAAAGCCAATGGAGGGACAAGAGAAATCACATGGAATTACAGCAGCTCTAGCATGAACTTTAAAATTAGAGAAATAAACAAAATAAAGACACTGATTCTCTCAATGTTTACTATGTGTGGGACCTTGGACAAATCATTTAAATTCTCTGGGCTTCAGATTCCTCATCTATGAGGAAACTGAACCAGGAGGGTCAAAGACTTAGAGTAAGAAGAGAATGTAGAGGTCATTTGGTCAGGACCTTCTCTTGTTACAGATAAGGAAATTGAGGCAGGCTCAGTAAAGTTATGTAACTGGCCCAAGGTCACATAGGTAGTGAGTCAGAATTTGAACTGACGACATCTTATACTAAATCCAGTGCTTTCCCCACCCACTGTGCCATATAATTTCTTTGAGGGTCCCTCCATCTCTACACTTGTGACTGATGCTACAATCCTATGACTTTTGAGATAAGCTTAACTTATGCAGAGCAAGCATCACCACTAAGAGGCGGAAAGGTGGATTGTACTTAGAAATTGTGATGGCTTAGCAAATACTTAATCTTGAAGTAGAGAGGTGTATCAGCCAAGAAAACCATTTATTATTTTTTAAAACCATCCAACTCCTTAATTTTGACAGTTGTGAAATATTTACTCACAAACCACTTGTGATGGGGAGAGAATGTGATTGATTTCTTCCTCCTCTCTCCCAGTTAAACTGATGTAATCATAGAAGGTATAGGCACACTTTGTGAGGTGTGTGTGTGTGTATGTAAACAAGATGTCCTATTGTCCTTTAATGATGGGTGAGCCATTCAAGCTTCCTTGTGACACATTATGAAAGAGCATATTAGAACACCATAAGCAATCTCATACAAATAGCAATAATCATTGAGGAGAAAAATGACTCAATGTATGAAGTAGGCTGAGATTTATTATAGAATGGTATAGAACTTCAGATATTCAGGATATAATGATCTTTCCCTCTTAGTGTATGCTGTAGAGCATGACAGATTAATTTGTCATATGATTATGAACTCATGTTTGGATTAATAGACTCTCACCTTTAGAGGTGGAAAGAACTTAAAGATCTTTATACCAACCCTCATTTTGTAGATGCTAGGGGATTAATGCTTTGCCCAAGGTTACACAGCTATTTAAAGACATTCCTTTCTCCTTGAATAAAGACTCTGAAATCAAGAGTCTAGCCACTGAGTTGTGAACAATAAACAAGAATTACAAAGAGATTGCAATCATTTTAATGGGTAAGGGGGTGATGGATTCTCGAAGGGGTTATTTAATACCAAATATAAGATTTGTATGAAAAAAGGTAGTTCTCAGGGACATAATTTCACTCAGGAACTCCACTAAAGGAACAGGTTTAAATCATCAACCAAGAAAACTGAAATGGCTTGATGAGACATACAAAATTTAATTTGAAGGCAAGGCAGGGTGACCCTGTTCATTGGCTCTGTTCCTTTTCTGTTGCTAGGCTAGACATTTTGGTGGGTTTCTCGTGGGCGATATTTGGATGATTGTAGAATATCTAACTACCCTAGAGAAACACATTTACCAGTGTAGCCAGCCTTTCATACAGCAACAAGACAATGAACATGATTAGCATCTAAGTGGTCACCAAGAGGGTTTCATTAAAATGAGCAACGGGAACTGTACACCTCTCAGGCTGTTATTATTTCAATCTGGGAGGTTGTAGATTTAGTAAAAACAGAAATGCATTGATTAAGCTGGGGACTTCAGTCTTTATAAACAAAAACCTAATGAAAATTTAGACTTTTTAAATACCCAAATGAATTCTTCACCATTAACCTGTGGGTTCAGTACTGAATTAACTATAATAGTATTACAAAATCTAGACCATGCCATCAATTCTGAGGCATGGCAGAAAGAAGTTTTGGCTCTGGAGATAGATTCCATCTTTCCTTTGATGCTTACTACCTGTGTGATCTTGGGCAAATCACCTAACCCCCTTGGGTCTCAATTTTCTCATCCATATGATGAGATCTTGGTCTAGATGGTGATCGAGTTTCCTTATAACTCTAAATCTATAATCCTCTGATTATGTGGTGTATGGATAATTGCTGTTTTTTCTTGGTTAGAGGAATAAGAGATTAGGAAATACTTTTCTCTGATATAGGGAAGATTAATTCATAACTTATTAAATCTTATTGTAAAATCCGTGGCATCTTGTATAATAATGTTGTGCTTGACTCAATTGTGAGCAATTCCATCCATTGACACCTCCCCCAGTACCTTGTATTTAGAGCAGACTCCTCATATTGGGACATAAAAGATTCCAGATTTCTTGCATTAGATCCCATGCTACCACCATTTTAGAGACAATACTTCCTTCTTCCCTTCCTCCTACCTCTTTCCTTTCCATGACCACCCAGATCTCATTAAGATTTTTGGAAAACAAGAAACCTTTCTTCATCTCTTTGGCTACCCAGACCATACAGGATGGTAGGGTGAGAAGAATGACTTTGATGTGTTGAGGGTCATCAATTCTAATCCTTCTGGCCAAGTGGAGACCTTTACATCTGTTACTACATCTTGTTAGTCTCAGAATTTTACCATCTGCCCTGTTTCTATGACTGCTCAATCTCTCAAGGCACTGTCATCTGGCTTCAACATTAAGGACACCTGTGCCTTGCCATTGTGCTGTCATTTAACCATTAGGACTTACAGATCTTTCTGTCCATCTTGTAACTAACCTTTCATTTGTATGTTGTTTTCTACAGTTAGAATATGAGCTCCTTAAGAGCCTAAACTATTTCCATTTATCTATTTGTATCCCTTTTATCAAGCTCAATAATCAACACATAGGCAATTCTTAAAATTTTTTCATTCATTCATTCTACATTTATTAAAAAGATAATTTTTAGTTTGTTTTCTTAGTTTATTTCTTTTAATTTAGTTTTCTTGGTTTAGCACCTATATATTAGTCTATTTATGTGAAGGATACCAAAAAGGGGTAGAAGGAGGAAGAGAAGCAATAGAAGGGAAAAGAACAGAACATTCAAGACAACATGAAGCTCTTTTGTTTTTTTAAAGTCTTACCTTCTGTCTTAGAATTCATATAGTAGTAAGAACTAGGTAATTAGATTTAAGTGACTTGTCCAGGGTCACACAACTAGGAAGTGTCCAAGGTCAAATTTGAACTCAGGATCTCCCATTTTTTTCCGTCTCTTCATCCACTGAGTCTCATAGCTGCCCATCCATCTAAGTTCTGAGATATACACCCCTTGTCAAAGGTCAAGTCTTATTTAAGAGCCCTTCCAGCCAAATAACAGTGAATTGGGGATTTTTTGCATTTGAAGATGTGAAGAACTTCATGATTTAGTTTCAGAAAAGACTTATCCTGTCATTAAAAATGTACAGAGGAGGCTTTAATATATAAAACTGTCAGGTTCTGTCTGGTCCTTGAATTTTAGTGCTTGGACCAGATACAGATAAATTCCAATCCTGTTCTCTCTAGACAAGTCGTGTGCATGTTTTCCAACCAACTCATAGTAGTTTTCTTTCTTTACCTCACTACTCAAACCTGTTTGGAAGCAAAGAGTTTGAAAATCTCATCCTGTCTGCTCCCACTCTAAACCCAGTTCCTGTCTCCTGCCCTATCCCTTGTGATTTTTCAGTATCTTGCTCAGCTGCGGATAGCAGCTGCCATGTGTCAGGGGGTAATTGGGAAAGGTTTAGGCTGTTATACTCCTGCCAACATATCTCTCTCTCTCTCTCTCTCTCTCTCTCTCTCTCTCTCTCTCTCTCTCTCTCTCTCTCTCTCTCTCTCTCTCTCTCTCTCTCTCTCTCTCTCTCTCTCTCTCTCTCTCTCTCTCTCTCTCTCTCTCTCTCTCTCTCTCTCTCTCTCTCTCTCTCTCTCTCTCTCTCTCTCTCTCTCTCTCCCTCTCTCTCTCCCTCTCTCTCTCCCTCTCTCCCCCTACCCCTCTCTCCCTCTCTCCCTCTCTCCCTTCCCCTCCCCCTCCGTCTCTCTCTCCCTCCCTCCTCTCTCTCTCTCTCTCTCTCTCTCTCTCTCTCTCTCTCTCTCTCTCTCTCTGTCTGTCTCTCTCTCTTTCCTTCTTCCTCTATCTCTCTGTCTGTCTGTCTCTGTCTCTGCCTCTCTCTCCTCTCTTTTTCTCTCCCGCTTCCTCTCTCTTTCTGTCTCTCTGTCTCTGTCTGTCTCTGTCTGTCTCTGTCTCTCTCTCTCTCCCTCTTTCTCTTTATATCTTCCCACATGCATACACCCCACACATATGATCTGAGAGATCAAATT